>NC_142030.1:100515977-100816393 GCF_982192425.1 Myodes glareolus
GAATTATTCATTGGCAACTATCCATCAGGGAATTAGAAGTTTATGGCAACAGGAGCTGGGGAAAATAGAAAGAGAAATTACCCATCACCGACTTTCTAAACGGAGCATTAAAAACTCAGAATTTGGAGTTAACCCATTCATGTGCATTAAGTGAAGCACTGGAAAAGATTACAAATGGCATAACTCATTATTCTACAAGCATATAACTGGCTTCTAAATGACAAGCATATGACCCTTCTTTCTTGCCTTTCTCCTCATAAGGCATACCAACATGCACAGAACAAGCAGTGCTTTCTTGTTGGCTTTAGCACACCTCTTTAACATCATTTAGGTACAGCACTCTAGCCAAGGTTCTGGGCCCAGAATAGAACCTTGTTTTGTTTTCCTCTTTATTAGAAACAGCCCACTGCATCCTGACCAGATCTTATGAACCAGAGAGGAGAGGTCAACCTTTTTAACCAGCTTAGTACATGCAAATTATAGAAATTGTTTCCTGGCTTTCTGAAATGACTTTTAACAGCCACCCATAATTCAAAATATTTCCCTAATTGGATGCTCAAAGGAGGTGGATTGACCAGTTCTGAAGGAGAAATGTTGCTTTTTGTTTTTGGTAAGTATCATGGGAGGCATGATTGAATTCATTGATTAAACAGCATATTCTCAGTCCTCACTCTGTCTCTCTTTTTCTGTCTATCTGTCTCTCGATTTGCACAAATACGTATGTAGTACAATTAATAAAAACCCAGAGACAGATATTGGGGTTCAACCTGAAGTCTAGAAAAGGAAAACAGCCAGCCATTGGCTCTTACCTTTACAATAGTCCAAAATGGTGATCTGCCTCCAGGAGCCCTCAGAATGACATGAGGATAAACTATTTGACTTACTACAAGATTAGAGGAAAGGCAGAGAGACACAGAGGAAACAAGATGAGAATATCTTACGGAGAAAAGGTACCTAACTGTGTGGCTAAACATAGATAAGAATTACAAGTTAATTTAAGTTATAAGAGATAGTTACTAATAAGCCTGAGCTAATAAGCTAAACAGTTTATAATATAAACCTCTGTGTGTTTCATTGGGACTGAATGATTGTGGGACCAAAAGGGACAGAAACTTCCATCTACAATGTACCTGCTCAAATACATTTTTTTTACATAAAGAATATGATGATAAAATTGATAATTGATGGGGCTGAAGAGATGTCTCAGTCAATTGACTGCTGTGGAAGCATGAGCATCTGAGTTTAAGAACCAGAACCCATGTGAAAAACCAGCCATGTTGGCATGAGTCTTAAATTCCAGAGCTACAAAGGCAGAGAGACAAGAACCCCTGGGGATGGCTTAATCAGTTTAACAAAATCAGTAAGAAACCCCACCTTAAGAAGTAAAGTGGAGGTCAGGGGGCTGTTGTTCAGTTCTTTGAATGTTTGCTTATCACATTCAAAGCTTTGAATTCAGTCTTCTACACCAATAAGTAGGACAAGGTGCTGCACAACTGTAATCTTAGCACTCAGGGCATGGAGGGATCAGAAGTTCAAGGTCATCAATGGCTATTTAGAAATTTCAATACAAGTCTGGGCTAGGCACCCTATAAAAATAAAACAAGACAGGAAAAAAAATGTAAAAGTAACTTGACGAAGACACCTTGGGGCTGGAAAGATGCCTTAGCAGTTAAGAGCACTTATTATTCTTGCAGAGCATTCAGGTTCAATTCCCAGCACTCATAAGGTGAGTCACAAATATCTGTAATTCCAGTTCCAGGAGATCTGGAAACCTCTTTTTGGCATTTGTTGGTAATTCATGAACATGATGCACATGTATAGTGTAGGCAAAACACCCATAAAATATAAATAATAAATATTTAAAGTACAGAATACACTTGGTATCATCCTCTGGCCCCTGCATATACATGTACACAAACAGACATGCATTAACCACTCATACACAGAGTGATGATAGCTGTATACTCAGCACCCTTATTTAATGTATATAATTTCCAATACACTCAGATATTTTTACGTAATAAATCTTTTGCTATATTGATAGATAATTATAGTTTTAACACATTTATAATGTATGATTTCATATATGATTTTAAAAAATCTAACAATAAATGTAATGTTAGAATTATTTCTCATATAACAATAAAACTCATGTTATTTCTCATAACAATAAAACTGATATTCAAAGAATTTAGGAGGCTTTTTCAAATTCTTATTCTGAGATGAAAAATAACTATAAGGAAATGTACACAGAAAATCTCATCTTTTGTGGTATCATATAAAAATGTAACATATTCATGTGTAAATTTAAAACTTGTCACAAGGACCGTATCTCACTTTCTGTTATGGCCTATTATTACTCTCCTGTGTCAGAAAACCCTTTCATAGCTTTTACATCAAAGTGGCTAATATAATATAAATCCTAATCTTAAGATATTTTATTTATTCTGTGTGTGTGTGCGTGCGCGTGCATGCGTGTATATGCGTGTGTGCATGCATGCTTTTGTGTGTGTGTGACTAAGCATGTACATGTGTATAAACATATGTGTCCCACCATGGATATGGAGATAGAGAACATGTTTCAAGAGTTGGCTCTCTTTGCAGCTATGGTTTCTAGGGACCAAACTCTACACATGGTTTAATGTTGCATTTTGTAGCTAGTGATGTGTGCTACTCTCTTACTGTGTATAATTTATAAATGATGCTTTTCAAGAGGTACATGTGCATCAGTGAAAAACTATGCAATATACAGGACTTGGTACCACCATACTTTCAAGTATCCAGTGGTGCTTCTGGAATGTGTTCCTTATGGATAAGAATTCTTCTGTCCATATGACCTGAGCAATCTAAATTTTGGACAATCAAGTCCTAATGATATTTATATTTTATATTAATATAAATAATGCAATATTTATATTAAAGAAACAAATATGTTTTACTTGTGGAAAATACAGAAGAGGAAAAGATGACCTAGAGATGTATCAGCCAAAGATCATTACTGTAATATCATGCAAAAATATTTGCACATACTTGTTCCACATTCTTTTTTGTTTTTTATTTATTTTATTTTAATTTTAGATAGATTTATTCATCTACTTGTAATTTTACACATGAACATATTGTATTTGTACAATGTTTTCTGATTATTTCAACTCTCTGCTTGTGTTCTCCAGCACTTCCAGGATCACTCTTCCCATAACCCCTTACCAACTTCAAGTCTTCCTCTCTCCTTTTTAAAAAAATAAACTTTTAAATTTTCCATTGTAAATGTTCATTATATATAGTATTCTGTCCCATTCAAGTATCCAGAACAGTCATACATTGGATGCTAAACACACAACAGACAACCAACATTTAGGAAATGGAAAGTTGTCTAAACTTGCTAATGGATCCTACATATCACTCAAGGGAACAATTTAATACTACTGTAGAGAGAATCATGGACCAGAGCACACATTTTTTTGCTGAAGAGCAAACTCACATCATATTAACCTGCTTTCAGTTTTAATTTTCAAAATGATGCTCTTACGATCCCATGAGCAAATCCATCCTTTGCTAAGTGTGGGTAACTGCTTTTGCACTAAATCCATTGACGTTAGGGAGAGAACTGCATTAAGACAAGTGGTCAAATGTCCAAGGGTACACTATCACAAGAAGTGGGACACTAATAAGAAAGGAGACATTGCTTCTAAAGAAATTAATGATGTCATTTACTTCTTAGGGCTCTGAGGGACAGTCCCCATTAAGATGGATTACTTTCAGGTTTCTGTAAGATTGTCAGGGAGATAAAACCCCCTTACTGGTGTCACTGTAAATGGAAGCTGAGAAGATTTGGCAAGGTCATCTTTTTACTCCAGAGATGCACTTATTCTGCCCCCCCCACATCTTTATTAAGCAGTTGCAAGCAGTCTTTCTTTTCATTTTGGTTCTGCTCACAGGGCCACCTGGGATCCTGTTCATAAAGCTCTCAACTGAGGAATTCTGCTGCTGACCCTTGCTCCTCTATGCCTATTCATCTAGCAAATATCTCCACATAAAATACATGCCAAAACCATTTACCACTTAAAAATCTAAGATCTGCATTTCTTCCTCATTTTTCTCTGAGGTATCATAAATTGAAATCTCAAGCCATCTCAGTGAGAATGAGAAACTATTATGTTTTTAAAATGTACAGTTTCCACTACACACACACACACACACACACACACACACACACACACACACAATGTAGATTTTTCAAAAGCAAGGTACAAATGTCTTAAATCTATATTACTCAATTAATTTGTTTCTTTACTTGTGAGGTTGGGGTGTGTGTCATGATGTGCTTTTGGAAGCCGGAAATCAACTGTGGTAGGCGTTTTCTACTGTGTGGACAGGGGAAGGTCTATCAGCCTGGTTAGCAAGTGCCTTTACCCAATTATCCCGCTAGTCAAGAAGCAATGTTTTTCTTTTATTTTTTAAAACATTTTAGACTTTTTCAGTTATGTATCTATGTGGTAGGAGGCGAGCACGTGTATGTGAATTCTTGCTTTGCCCGCAGAGGGCAGGAGGAGGCGACTGAGCCCTTGGTGCTGACGTTGCAGTAACCTGTCCTGTGTGGGTGCTCAGAACCAAGCTCAGGATTTCTCGAGCAGCGAGTTCTGCACTACCAATCTATCATGATCCTTCAGTCCCAGACGTTAATTCTTAAAGATGACATTTTCTGTTCTATCTTACCTCAATCTTCAAGGCCCAGAAGGAAACACTAACAGAGAATCCTGCAGTAACTGACCCCCTGTGTCACAGATGTAGGCTTGCCTGTGAGTTAGACAGAGCTCCAGGACCTGGTAATGAACAACCGTGTAGAGCTTCCCACCCTCAATGTCAGTTGTGAAGGCGATACTGTCTTTTAGCTCAGCTTACCTTTTGAGCTGAGTCTAGAAGCAAATGAAAATGATAATTTTCCATAAATCCTGTGAGATTTTTTTCTTCTACTTTCCCATATTCTATAGTGCTTTCCTTATACTCCACACATGGTATTATGTTATAGAAGAAAGCGCTCTATTAAATGTTTATGAGCCATTTGGGTTCTTTAAGCTCTGCTTTCCCCCATTCTTAAAAGAGAATAAATAAGTTTATGATAAAAAGTCATTCTCTCAAACTACACTTTTTGTTCATTCATATTTTCCTTTTGTAAGTTGAGTTTTAATGAAAATATAACATACATAGATAGCAATTTGTGACTATATTTCATACTGGAGAAATTAAAGATTTTTTTATGAACTATTGCCACACTTACAGGGTGCTTGTGTAATGTGTGAGACCATTTTGAAACATACATTTTAAAACTTTTCTAGAGTTTATTGGCATTTTAAATTTTCTATAAAATTTGTGTTATTAGTCAAAGCAGGAAATAAATGGGGAATTGTAAAGTTTAGGGGCAGCATCGCTTCTGTGAGATGACAAATTAGCCAGGTATACGCAGCATAAAGTAAAATGACGGATATGCTCTCAGTTGTTCCTAAAGCTGTTGGACATTTTGCTCTAATTGCAAGTCAAGATAAATTATATATATTTACAAATACATATTACTATACATATATTACTGTAGTCGGAGTACTGTGTACTGTGGTCATTCGTTCCCAGCTGCCCAAACCCAAAATAATCCCATAGAAACTATATTATTTTCAATATTGCTTGGCCAATAACTTAAACATATTTCTAGTTAGCTCTTCTATTAATCTGTGTATTGCCACATGATTGTGGCCTACCAGTAAGGTTCCCTTTGGTGTCTGGCATCTGTCTCCTGTGGTGGCTACATGACTTCTCATTGACTCTGCCTACTCTCTTCTCCTCTACCTGGTTAGAACTCCTGCTTTGCCCTACTCTGCATTGCAATAGGCCCAAAGCAGCTTCTTTATTAACTAATGGTATTAAAAACATACAGAGGGAAATCCCATATCATATTACAATTTATAAATTATAGAATCATATATATATATATATGTATATATATATGGATACATCATGAATTTATTGGGCTGGTTTTTTTTATTTTATTGAACTATATGTTTTTCTTCACTTTCCTGTCCTCCTCCCCTCCCTCCACTCCTCCACTCCTCTTAGGGTCCTCTTTGTTGTTTCAGTTCTTTGGGGTTATGAATTGTAGGCTTGTTTTTCTTTGCTTTATGTCTAAAACCCACTTATGAGTGAGTACACATTATATTTGTCTTTCTGGTCTGGGTTACCTCACTCAATATGATGTTTTCTAGATCTATTCATTTGCCTACAAATTTTAAGATGTCATTGTCTTTTTCTGCCGTGTAGTACCCAATTGTGTAAATGTACCACATTGTCTTTATCCATTCTTTAGTCAAGGGGCATTTAAGTTGTTTCCAGGTTCTGACTATGACAAATAATGCTGTTATGAGCATAGTTGAGTACACGTTGTTTGTGGTTCGACTGAAGATCTTTTGGATATATACCCAAAATTGATACTGCTCGGTCTTGAGGTAGGTTGTTTCCTAATTTTCTGAGAAATCATTATACTGATTTTCAAAGTGACTATGTTAATTTACACTCCCACCAGCAATGGGGAGAATGTCCCCTTTACCGCACATCCTTTCCAGTGTAAACTGTCATCCTTGTTTTTGATTTTGGCCATTCTTACATGTATAAGATGGAATCCCAGAATTGTTTTTATTTGCATTTTTCTAATGGCTAAGGTTGTAGAGCATTTCCTTACGTTTCTTTCAGCCATTTTAGATTTTTCTGTTGAGAGTTGTCTGTTTAGGTCTCTACCTCATTCTTTAAATTTGATTATTTGTTCTTTTGTTGACCAGTTTCTCAAGTTCTTTGTATAGTTTGGAGGTCAGCCTTCTGTCTAATGTGGGGTTGGTGAAGATCTTTTTCTATTCTGTAGACTGCTGTTTATTCAACATTCAGGAATGTTTCATTATTGACAATCTTTTGCAACAATAGATTATAGGATTCCATGTGAGTCATGATCCCCAGTTTCAGAAACTGTACCTTGGGAGCTGGAGAGATGGTTCAGCAACTAAAAGCACAGACTACTCTTTCAGAGGATCCTGGTTGAATTCTCAGTAACAACACAGCCAACTATCTATAACTGTAGTTTCTGAGAACACAACATTCCATTCTGGCTTCTGTGTGCAACAGGTATACAGATGATACACAAACATATACGCAGTCAAAACATTAATATGAATAAAATAAAATGATGATTAAACATTTTTAAAGGAAGAAATAGAAGCTGTGAGTCAGAGTAGTTAGACTCCGTGTGCATAGGAATTTGACCTGATAAATGTGTGGACAGCTGACCACTAGTCTCCTCTTAGCAAAGGCAGCTCTCCCTGAAGTGGATGTGGTTGAGGTTGTCTTTGGCTGGTAAAACTTTCTAAGTTAACGAAGCATTGTTTAGGTTTATATTATACAGCATGTGATTGCAAACCAACATTGTAATAGTTTTTTGTTTGTTTGTTTGTTTGTTGCTGCTCTATTTCTTATATCTAATAATGCCCAGTGGGGCAGATGGTTTGTCCCAATAGTGCTTGAAGAGTCTTGGTAGAATACATTGTAGAGAATGTAGTTAAGGTTCTGAATATAGAATTAGATGTTTTCTTGTGGGAAAAACATTATGGTAAAAGACATTTGTATATGATGAATAGGTATGTATGGAAATGAACATTTATGTTTAGACATCCTAAAAGATAGACAAAACTTTGTTATGACTTCAATATATTATGGCCAAAGCTTTAAGATCTCTGTCATATACTTTCAGATATGCAGGTGAAAAAACAATGATATTATTACTATTTGAAGATCTTTTTAAAACTTTTGCTTATGTATGTTTTTGCTTATGTACATCAGATTACACTTGCTGCTCGTGAGAGCCAAAGAGGGCATCAGACCTCTCAGACATGGATTTTGGTTTGGAACTATTCAACTTGCTTTCTGAGAACCAAACTCAGATCCTTCCAAAGAGTAACAGGTGTTATTAACCTCTGAATTTTTGCTTGCTCCAGTGTCCAAATTATTTTTAATAAGCTGGTTTCCATATGGCATTTTCATATACATTATAATTAATTTTGGTTACCGTTTCTTACCCCAGCTCCTCTTCTCCCCCTTCTTCCTGCTTTCCCCACTGCCTCTTGCACTTTGTAGTGACCCACTCACTGTGTTTCTTCTATGACTTCTCTATCAAGTATATTGTTATGCTTCCCCGTCCTCTCCCTTAAGTCCACTTAATGCCCTCCCATGAGCCCCTTTTGTAGTTTTTTTTTGCTTCTACAAATACTTCCACATAAATATACACACACATAACAAGAAGAAGCTCGACTTTGTGTGAAAAAAAAAAACATTTGAAAAATCTATTCAGGATTTTTTTTCATATAATATTTAAATCTCTAGGTATTGAAACATTTCTCAGAGGGGTCATGAATTATTTATTTTATTTTATATTTATGTTTTTGAATGTGTGTGTGAACATATATGTTCAGGTTCACATGTAAGCAAGAGAGGTTGTTGGGAAACAAATCTAGAACTCTATAAGAGCAGAGAGCTCTTTGAAATGCTAAACATTCTATAAAATCTGGATCCAAACATTTTGAAGACTTAAGGTGTATTCTGGAATTACAAAGGCTAGGGACATGTTCTAGACAATAAGCAAATATCCGCCTCATGGACAGTGGCACTTGGCGGGACTTCTGTCATCTGAATGATGCCAGGCTAATTGGGTGTCACCGAGTAACTGACATTGCAAAGATGATCTACTACATAGCAAAAGGAAACAGTCAGTGTTATATTTCACTCTGTGTTGAATTTATCCTTTGATTATTTTGATTATTACTGAAATTTGGACTATTAACCTTTGCTGTGAGGTTTGAACGATTTAATTTTCCTCATCTCGTGTTACTTTTTTACATTATTGCAATCCTGGAATTTTGAGAGTGAGTGATGTCTAAGTCACTTTTCCCGTGGCTGTGATAAAATAGCTTGGCAGAAGCGGCCCATGGTAGAAAGGCTTTGTTCTGGCTCCAATGCAGTTCATCAAGGTGGGGAGTCAAGGAGCTTTAAGTAGCTGGTCACATGTTTCCACAGTCAGGAAACAGCAATGGATGCTTCCTAGTACTCACTTCACTCTCTCCTTTGTACAGAGTTCGAGATACCTTCCTGCAGGAATGACCCCGCCCTCAGTTGAAGTGAATCTTCCCACATCATCTGGCACACTCAGTGTCTCCCACAAGCATACCCAGACATACATATGCCAGGGATTCTAGATTTTGTTAAGTTCACAGCTATCATTACCATCATAGATGGTGCCCATTTTTCTTCAATATTAAACCTTACCTAGAAAAAATCATGTAAGAGAATTCCATGGCAGTTCTTTTTTATAAATTGATTTTTATTGAGCTCTACGTTTTTCTCTGCTCCCCTCCCTGCTTCTCCCCTCCCCTTCCACCCTCCCCCAAGGTCCCCATGCTCCCAATTTACTCAGGAGATCTTGTCTTTTTCTACTTCTTATGCAGATTAGATCCATGTATGTCTCTCTTAGTGTTCTCATTGTTGTCTATGTTCTCTGGGATTGTGATTTGTGGGCTGGTTTTCTTCGCTTTATGTTTAAAAACTACCTATGAGTGAGTACATGTGATAATTATCTTTCTGTGTCTGGGTTACCTCACTCAAAATGATGTTTTCTAATTCCATTCATTTTCCTGCAAAATTCAAGATGTCTTTTTTTTTTTTTTTCGTGGCAGTTCTGAATCCATTTGGGTGGCTAACCTGTGCTTATCTGATTTCTTTCACTACTTCACTGATGTAGTGATGATTCTTTTAAAAGTGTTTCATGAATTTATATAATAAGTCTTAGCAATTTTCTTCCCCACTCCCATCCTTCCCCCCCACCCTCCATCTTCGCTTTCTCCCTTTGGAGCGCTTCTCCTAAATCCCTCTTGAAAGGATAAAAAACAGGTGAAGTGGGTACCTTTCAGTAGGCCCTGCCAAGGTATGCCACTGAAGAAAATGCCGCATGCAATGGAGTTAGTGCAAGAGGTTTATTAGGAGAATGGGGAGGGGGAGAGTGAACGAACAAAAGGCCATCTTAATGGGGACATGAGACAAGCAGGCAGGCAGGCAGACAGACAGACAGACAAACAGACAGGAAAGCAAAAGATAAGAAAGGTAAGAGAGAAAACTGTGCTTGGTGGACCCTTTTAAGGGTCACACATTGAAGCAGGTGATGATGCAGCTGCCTGGGTGGCTGACAGAAGCAGGATGCTACCATGGCAGGACCTAACACATCCTCCTGTCTTATCTTCCTTCTGTGTGTGGCTCACTGAGTTGAGTGGGAAGCTATTCAGTGGAGTAAGGAAAATATTTCTGTGGTTATGCCATGGAAGAAGGTGACATCTCTCCTCCAACAAATATTAATTACATTTAGACACTCCAATAAGTATGGAGCTTCATGGATCACTCACTCATCCTTGATGAAATGTTGATGGGCCCAATCTTATGCAAATCTTGGCCAGATAGTCATGACTACAGTTGAACTACTGTAAAAATTATCTGAGGATGCTATCCAGTTCTCTCTAAAACACTAGTTCTCAACATATGAGCCACCTGGGGTTTCCATAGTAGATATCCTAAATATCAGATATTTATATTATAATTCATAGTAGTAGACAAATTACAGTTATGAAGTAGCAATGGAATAATTTTGTGTTTGGAGGTCAGCAGAACATGAGGAAATATATTAAAGGGTCACAGCATTAGGAAGGTTGAGAACCACTACTCTAAAAGCTATAGATAGAGACTGCAAAGAAGATGGCTCAGTAGTTAAGAGTGCTTGCTGCTCTTGCAGAGAACCCAATATTGATTTCTTGAATATATGTTGCAGGGCTAATAAGCACTGTAGCTCCAGCTTCAGGGAATCTCATGCCCGTATTTGGCCACTGCAGTTCATAATCTGTTCATATGTACATAACATATAGACACACTACCAAATAGATGTGTACATATGTGTACATATGCCTGTGTATGTGTTGTATTTATAAAGTTCAAAGCTAGAGATAAACATACCATCTGCATCCTTAAGGTATAGAGAGGTCAATGTGGAGAGATGACACTGGAATGTGATGCTAGTAACAGATCCAACAGATGTGTGCAGCTTCAGGTCACTTCCAATTTTTTTTAATTAATTAATTTGTTTATAAAAATTTCCCTTTCCTCCCATCCTCCCCATACCCTCCCATTCTCCCCACTCCCTCTCCTCCCCCCCACTCCCTCCCCTCCTTCCTCTCCAGTCCTAAGAGCAGTCAGGGTTTCCTGCCCTGTGGGAAGTTCAAGTTCCTTCCCTCTCCCTCCAGGTCTAGGAAGGTGAGCATCCAAACAGACTAGGATCCCAGAAAGCTAGTACATGCAGACAAAACAAGACCCAGTGTCATTGACAATGGCTTCTCAGTCAGCCCCCATGTCAGTCACATTTAGAGACTCCAGTTTGATCACATGCTCGTTCAGTCCCAGTCCAGCTGGCCTTGGTGAGCTCTCATTCGATCAGTTCCCTTGTATCCGAGGGTGAACGCATCCCACACAGTTCTGATTTCCTTTTTCGTGATCTCTCTCCTTCTGCTCTTCATTTGGACCTTGGGGGCTCAGTCCAGTGCTCCAATGTGGGTCTCCGTCTCTATCTCCATCTATCGTCAGATGAAGGTTCCCTCTAGTCCTGCCTTTCTTGCTCACGTTCTCCCTCCTTCTGCTTCTCATTTAGCTTCTGTAAAGCAAAGGACACTGTCAGTAAGACAAAAAGGCTACCTTTGGACTGGGAGAAGATCTTCACAAACCCCTCATCAGACAAAGGTCTGATCTCCAAAATATACAAAGAATTCAAGAAACTAGACACTAAATCTCTAATTAACCCAATTAAAAAATGGGCTACTGAACTGAACAGAGAATTCACAACAGATGAACTTCGAATGGCCAAAAGGCACTTAAGGTCATGCTCAACCTCCTTAGCGATCAGGGAAATGCAAATCAAAACAACTTTGAGATATCATCTTACACCTGTCAGAATAGCCAAACTCAAAAACACCAATGATAACCTATGCTGGAGAGGATGTGGAATGAGGGGAACACTTCCAATTTTTACATTTGCCTAGCTACCCAAACTTGAGTTTCTCTTCTACATTCGCCTCTTTGCAGATAAGGGAGATTTTGTTTTGTTTCAGTAGAAAATAGAAATAGATGCTTTTAAAAGAAGGAACTTCTCAACCCATCTAAGAAATGCTTACAACTTTCCTTTTCTTCTGAAGCAGAGACAAACCTTGCACTTACTGGTATGTGTTCTGTAGATCCCTACCCCTCACTGTGCCTACTAGTTAGCAGTGTGGCAGAAATCACACTGAGTAATTGTGTCTGAGACATCATAGACACGCGAGCTGGCAGAAGAGGATGCTTGTTCCTCAGAGGAGCTCATTTGATAATGCTGAAGAATGGATGCAGGTGTGAAGTGAATCCCCATTGCAGCTGCGACTGTGATAACATGTGAACCCGGACATAGGATATACCCATCGAAGAAAATATAGATCCTCAGTTTGGCAAAGTGCTTGTGATCATAACTTTTTTTTTTTTCTTTGAGAGAAGATCTTGGAAAGCCCTGGCTGGTCCTGAACATGATGTAGAGCTGAGGATAATGAATGTCTTAACCTTCTGCCTCCACCTGGATTACAGGGATGTACCACCCACCAGTTCATGTATTGCTGGGGTAAAAGCAAGGGTTTAATTATGTTCATTATTCTAGGCAAGCACTTTACCACCCAAGCACCATTCTTGGCTTGTCTATTTTATAACTTTGGTCATTTTAATTGTGATAGATTTTATTAATGGTAATATTTGTCTATTTTATAACTTTGGTCATTTTAATTGTGATAGATATTATTAATGGTGATATTTGTCCTTATCAGTGCCAAACATGGAAAGATATTTGATAAATACTAGCTGGCTAGATGAATACAATAACATACTTTATATACATTAATATAACAAAGAATATAAATTTATATCATCAGGATTCATCATAAAATTACTAAAGACCTTAAAACTGTCAATGAGCTGTGTCAGCAGGGGTTCAGGTCCCAAAAAGAATGTAAAGACTCAGCCAGGTGGAGGATGGGGAGCGGGAGGAGACAGACAAGGAGAATCAGGATGGCTGCCAGAATCATTTACTGAAAAAAGAGAATACACCTTTTATAATCTAGAGTAGCATAATAGGATTTAGTGGATGAAAGGGGGCATGTGATCTTGGGTGTGGTTTGAGGAATCAGGCAGAGACCTTGTTACTACACACTAGCAAAGGGTTTAAAGTTGCTTGTGTCAGAGATAAGAAGAATGATTGCTTAACTCAGCAAGAACTTTCCTCATTCCCCTGAGGGAATGGAGAGCATCACCCAAATGCCTGACCTTGGGAAAGGACCTTTAGGGACCAGATACTATACTGCAACGTCTTTTTCTCAACATATGGGTCTATTCCCCCATACCATTACCGAATGGGACAGTCCTGAGGGAGGTCTTATACCATAGAATTCTTATATCTCTACACTTATTAACTGAACTCTTGCCCATAATGACCTCAGGCTCTGGGGTCTGTAGCATTTCATTCTCGGCATCAGGTGTGTCTAGTGAATCTCTAACTTTCCAGTTGTTGGTGTAATTAGAAGGGCACAACGGAATTCTTGGTTCTGAGGAGGCTGAAATTTTTCTCAAAGAGTTATTTTGATTAGTGAGGCTACCATTGTACACATTTTCATCCTTTACCAACACATATACAAAATTTCCCAAAGGGAAAGACATTAATTGTAAGAATCATCAAAAATAGAGGTTCAAAGCCAGTGCAGAAGTGTGATCTGCAATGTAAGTGCTGGGACTTGTCAAGATGCTGTCCAGGCCATACAATGCTACCGCACCAGTTGTGAAAAATCAGAACCACTTTTAAAGTTTAAAACATAAAATTCTCATATTTAAAAATGCCACAAGATTTATAAGCTAAGACAAAGTTCTGTGAAGATGATTTCTTACTCAGTAATAAAATTATTGATTTTTAAAATTTTAAGGAGATTATCTATTGCTTAACTGAATTAATGTAGTAATTCTAAGATCCTTTCTCTAGACCCAATGCAATCTTGTTCTTTTTTTTTAGAGTGTGAATAATTTTATTTATTTATTTATTAAAAATTTCCACCTCATCCCCTCCTGCCATTTCCCTCCTACTCCCCCCACCCCCCCTCCAGTCCTAAAAGCAGTCAGGGTTCTCTGACCTGTGAGAAGTCCAAGGTCCTCCCCCCTCCATCCAGGTCTAGGAAGGTGAGCACCCAAACAGACTAGGCTCCCACAAAGCCAGTCCATGCAGTAGAATCAAAAGCCAGTCCCATTGTCCTTGGCTTCTCAGTTAGCCCTCATTGTCAGCCACGTTCAGAGAGTCCAGTTTGATCACATGCTCCATCAGTCCCAGTCCAGCTGGCCTTGGTGAGCTCCCATTAGATCAGTCCCACCGTCTCAATGGGAGGACACACCCCTCACGGTCCTGACTTCTTTTCTAATGATCTCCCTTCTTCTGTTCTTCATTTGTACCTTGGGAGCTCAGTCCAGTGCTCCAATGTGGGTCTCTGTCTCTATCTCCATCCAGCGCCAGATGAAAGTTCTATGGTGATATGCAAGATATTCACCAGTGTGGCTATGGGACAAGGTCAGTTCAGGCACCCTCTCCTCTGCTGCCCAAGGAACAAGCTGGGGACATCTCCTTGGACCTGGGAACCCCTCTAGAGTCAAGTCTCTTGCCAGCTCTAAAATGGCTCCCTTAATTAAGATATCTTCTTCCCTACTCCCATATCCACCCTTCCTCCATCCATCTCAACCATCCCATTCTCCCAAGCTCTCCCCAATCCTCCCCTTCTCCCTTCTCTCTCCCCATCTCCCCTTATCCCCACCCCACCCCCACCCCCGTGCTCCCAACTTTTGCCTGGCAATCTTGTCTACTTCCAATATCCAGGTGGTTAACTATATGTTTTGCTTTGGGTTCACATTCTTATTTAGCTTCTATAGGCTCAATGTCCTTTATTTATGGCTAGAATCCACTTATGAGTGAGTACATACCATATTCTTCTTTTTGGGTTTATATCGGCGAATCAATCCCACACCAGTTATGTTTTAAGGGGTTATTTATTTTGGGGGGTAAAACTTACATACACCATAAACCGTCAGGAAGGGAACCTAGTCGCAGGAGCCGGGAGCAGGAGCCAGGAGCAAGCACCGGAACCAAGAGCCGGAACCAAGAGGGCCTGATCCGGATATGCTTCTCTTTTTAAAAGAGAAATATACCACGCCCCAGTGGGCTGGTATTTCAGCAGCTATTGGCTGACGGAGCGGAAGTCGCTCCCCGCTGCACTGTGGGTTCGTATTTCAGCGACTATTGGTTGAGGCAGCGGAAGTTACTCCCACAACAGGTTTAGGTTATCTCACTCAGTAAAATGTTTTCTATTTCCATCCATTTGCATGCAAAATTCAAGATGTCATTGTTTTTTACCGCTGAGTAAAACTCTAAAGTGTAGTGAGCCCATATGCCATCTACAAATAAAGGTTGATCTGAAATCTTCTGCTTTTTAATATTTGACAGGTCAAGACTAACACATAATTTAAACTATGGTTCACATTATATTTTATTTTTTAAAAACATATTACATTTTGTTTATTTATTTAGTAGGACTAGAGGCATATACTATGATGTGTATATAAATCAGAAGACAGTTCGTGGGGGTTTGTTCTCTTTTTCTATGGTGTGAATCCTTAGGACGAAATGCTGGAGTACAGGCTGAGTCATCTGGACATCACCTTATCTCACATTTCATGCTTACAGTTTGACAAAAGTAAAAATTGGGAAAAAACAGCATTTATAAAAAGAGTATTTCCTGTGATATACTAGTTATTTTTGTTGTTGCCAAAATAAAATAGCATGACAGAAAGCAACTTAAGGAAGAAAGTTGATTTTGGGTCCTGCCTCCAGAGGAAGAGTCCATAACAGTGTGAGAGGCCTGGCAGATGCCTCATCTCAACCACATACACAGGGAGCAGAGAGAGAGAACTAAGCAAGGTTATGGCTTTCAAAGGTCCCCCAGTGGGGTACTTCCTCTAGCAAGCTTCCACATTCTGTTTCATAACCTTCTCCAAACATCTACACCAACTGGGGACCAAATGTTCCCACATATGAGACCACATGGGACATTTTTCATCAAGCCAGGACATGTATTTACTGCTGAGGTTTGCCTCTGGGGAGAATGTAACCTTGAACCTGATGCTCCTCTGTGAATGGACTATCTCACCCTTTCAGGGTTTCCTTAAAATTACATGGAGTGGACCAGATCCTGCTGAAATATCAAAGGCTCCATATTCTTTGGTTGGGACAGAAGATAAAATTTACTTTGAAGTCATTGGTTTAAAACATGGCATTGGCAATTTTTGCTCATTTGCTTATCTGTTCTGATGGTAAACATGTCTTTTTTATTTTGTACCTTATTTCCCAGCTTGAACAGTAAAAGCGTGAACCCAGTCTTGAAACACTGAGACTCTCCTTGCCCCTCCACTGACACATTAGACTCCTATGAAAACAAAACTCACACAGTCCACAGAGCAAGCTTCTCTGAACGTGTTTAGTCTCGCTTAACATCTATTTCTTAATAATGGATCCTCTTCCAGCACTTTGTAATTCTTTGTTTCTTTGCAATTATTTAGCTCTGTCTGTATGTGTCTATGTGTTTGCTCATGTATCAAGGTGCTCTCACCAAGAACAGAAAACAACATGAAAGAGTAGTTCTTGTGGGACCCAGAACAACTTCAACACACTGCTGTCATGTTACTAACCACACTGGTTTCTAGGAAAAGCCATACATGGACACCACCCAGGGAAGGTCAGCATCAAAATGGACACACCCAACGTTCCAATCATTAGATAATATCTGATAAGATCACCAAATGTCCCTGAAACCAGGACTCACCTATTTCCCTTTTGCCAAGATACGCCTAGACAAATGCCAGCCATTCAGGGTCCCGAACCCTGGAAATCCACTCACGTCCAACCTCTGCTACGATAAAATAATAACTGTTCCCTACCTGGACTGGGCACTCTCTGCTCTCAACCACTGCGTAGGACAGAGAGTCCAAGCACAAGCTTGAATTAAGGCACTTTGCTTTCCCTCTCTGTGGTGGTCTTTTAGGGGTCCCCAGCCATCTATATATAGCAGTTCTCCCCTTCTATCAAGTGGGATCAGGGATCAAAGTCAGATGATCAGGCTTGGTTTTAAGTGTCTCTGAGACATCTTGTCAGTCTCTCTCTTTTTTCTAATTGGATTTTATAAACTGATAGTAGTCTGAACTCAGTTTATTCTATTAGAATCTTAGTTTTGAGCCTGACTTATAGCCAAGAGCAAAAATAGTGCATCTTGCCCTTCCTGGGGCTTCCCAGAGCTTATGTCTGTTGCTCAGTGACAGTATTCCGGGGAGTCATTTTGAAACATGCAATGGAAAATCACCGTCTCATGGGTATACTTTATCTCATTCTCATACCAAGATTAATCAGTGGAAAGCTTTCCAAAATACAGCATTCATTTTTTTGATAAACAGCCTGGTTGAGATTTAAGCAGTCTGCAATCTAGGTCTGCAAAAGGGAATGTCATGATCCATTCTCCCAATGGTAGGTTGTTAATTCTCAGTGATATATTGCTTTCTAATGGTTGAGTGTTTCATACTGTAGAAATAATAATTATTCATTCTTAGTAACCATTTCTGGTTTATAGATCATGAATATTAGAGATTATATTGAACTAAATATTTATGTTCATTCAGGTTTATATCAGTCTGAAAGATGTTAGCAGGTAAGAAAGAAGAATAATAATTAGGCTAATACACATTCTTTTAAGATAAAAAAAGTGTGTGTTTGTGTAGGGGGGGTCAGAGAACATCTTGGAGGAGTCTGTTCTCTCCTTCTTTCAAGTGGGTTTAAGGGGTTCAATTCAGGTAATCAGGTTTGATGCCAAGTCCCTGTACCCATGAGCTCTCTTGCAGACCCTAACAAGATTGGTTTCTAATCAATCTCTTGGTTTGTTTTATAACTGTGAATTTCTGAGCATGAACAACACACTCAAACACACATAAACATGCAATATTTTATTGTGATCATTTGATCATTTCCCAATTACAAAGAAATGAATTGTCAGTTTTCTTCAAAATCTTATATGAATCTAAAGAAAAGCCCCGTGAAGAGAAGAAAATACCTATCTCCATGAAATTTCCTTATAGTTTCTTCATGCTCTTGACTGTTAGTTATTTGCTCTTACTTTTAGGTGATGAACTTGAAGTTCCTGTAACAATCAGAGCCTCTCTGCTGCATTCTGATTTCTTTAGACTTTTTGTTGGACCAATTCTGCTGAGTCATAGTGTGTTACCTCTCAAAAACCCCATTAATACTTCATTTATAATCTCTGTGTGACCTCACTAAGCTAAAACATCCCATTTTCTAACCTGTTAGAGCATCAGGCATCAAGTATTTCTTCCCATACTTTAAATTACCATTGCATGATATTATGAGGGAAATACATTAGCCAGTTGCTTTGGTGCTGTGATAAAGTATTCTGATAAAAAGAGACTTAAGGGGAAACAATATTTGTTTTAGCTTACAACTCAAGGTTACAGTCCACCATGACAAGGGAACACCAAAACAGTAGGAACCAACTCGTCAGATGACTTTTACAGTCAGTAAACTCTCGTTCTCCACTTAGCTCAGGATCTCGGCTGGGGAATAGTGCCACCTACAGTGGCTATGTCTTCCCACTCAATTAACAGGATCAAAAGATCATGCACAGGCCTGCCCAGGTGATTATAGCTTTCATCACGTTGATAATTAACACTGACCACCACACCAGCTATGACAAAAGAAACAAAACCAGTTTAGAGTTTAGCGAATAGAAAAACAAATGTATTTTGAGCTAATGTGTGTATTGTCTGTACGTGTCAGTGTGTATGAAAGGAGGACAAAGGGAGAGAGAAAAATTAGTTTGGGTGTTGTCTGTATGTGTCTGTGCATGGAAGAGTGTTCAAGGCAAGCATAAGAAAGTGATGCTCAGAAATGTGTGCGGGGAAGAAGAAAGGGATTAAATCACACGTCTTATAGACATGTCTCTAAGGTACCCTGGAAAGAAAGAGGCACTGTAAGGACCAGTGGGTGATCAATGAGCTACAGGAATTGGTTTTAAATCTTTGTCAGATTAATTTCTCATTTATTCTCTGGATCATTTACCTTTATTCTTCTTTCCCTTAGTGCATATCATGTTCTAAAATTGAAAGCATTCCTCACGATTTTATCAAACTCCCAGCTTCTCATGGTATTTCTTAAGTTGTAGTTTATATAATTAATTAAATTTATTGTTTGACAGTTTCAGATGTGCATATAATATATTCTGATTGATTTCATACTTTATCCCCTTATCTCCCTTCCACTCTTTCCAATTTTCCTCCTCCCTATGTCTGTTTCTCACACTTATCATTTTATTTTATTTAATAACGGTCCCCTCCCCACATTTAATCCGAGCCACCTTGCTGAGGATAATGACTCTCGCTTTGTCAGCTCCCCTTAGTACTCTTAATTCCTCAGGGAGGGGTAAGGCTCCATGAGCTGATGGGACCAGTCCAGGCCCAGTGCAAGCAAACTTAGCCTCAGTGCGTTCAGTGTTGCAGTGGCTGTGTCCTGCCCAAAGATAAGAATGTCACAGCTATTTTCCATATCATTTGGCTGTTGCGTGACTACCACCCCTTATCTTATGATAGTCCCTGAGCTTCTGAGTAGGACTGAGCTTTTATACTTAGCACCTTGAGCAGCATTTTGCTCTGCACTCACTGTTCGTTGGGTCTTAACAGCTGATGTGTGGGTTTGTAACTAGGTTTCACACAGCTCACTTTTCTTTCTTTTTTTCTTTAATGAAATTAGTTAATTCATTTATTTTTGGTGTGTGAATGTGCACGGTGTATGTGCACGTGCGAGTGCCTGTGAGCTTATGCAGAGGCCAGAGAAGGTTGTCCTGCTGCTCTATTACACTCATCCTTGTTGTTTGAGACAGTGTCTCTCCTTGAACCTAGAAATAGACTGAAGGTCACCAAGCCCTAGTGACCCTTCTGTCTCTGCCTCTGAGAGTTCTGGAGTTACCGGCACACCTGGCCACACCTGGCCACACCTGGCCACACCTGGCCACACTTGGTCAGAATGTTTGCATAGGAAACACCAATCCCCTCACCCAATTCCACAGCCTCTGTATTAGTTAGCCTTCTGCTTAGTGTCTGCAATATCCTAACATCTTCAGGACTTGGCTCTCATATCTTATTCACTTCCCACCATCCTCTGAGGTTAACAGTCTTCAGACTCTACATGAGGAGGGTAATACTTCAGGAATTTAGTCCCCAATTTGGGATAAGTGACAGAATAGTCCATATAAGTCTTTCCACAGTGACATTCATACACCCACATGGTACTGACTCTCATATTACCCAGGCAATCCCTATTGTGCTAATTGTTTTGTGAAAGGAAAATCAAAACCTGTTGTTGTGAGATGGAAGATACAGTGCCTATTGTGTTGGACTGTGTTGTTGCTCACCATATAGATCTGAGTGAAAATGATACTAAATATGCAACAAAAAGACAGGGCACATTAGGAAGGGCCTTTATCTTTGTGTTGATTTAGTCTAAAAATCCCTGTGATATGTACAAGTTCTGTGGTGACCTTTCTTCATGGAACTCCAATGAGAAAAGGCATCCCATTGTTTGAGGAAGGGCTTTTCATTTCCAGCGTGTGAACTCCTCCACACTCAGCAGATTAAAGATCGATTGCTCTCAGCCAGCAAAGAGCAATGTGAAGTTGGTTAGTCCCCCTAGCTGTCTCTCATTCGGTTTAAGAATAGAAGAAAAAATCTCCCATTCTGCTCTACTGCACACTAGCATCTACGAGTGAAACTGCTGAAATAAAACCCGAGAACAATTAGGTTGTAATTCCCAAGTGTACCTATATTATAGACGCTTCTCTTTGCTTTATACCTATATACACAATTTATGACTCAAGTATTAGTGGGAATGAGTTAATGACATGCCATAGTTAATGAAGCACCTTCTTTGTCCATTGTTTTGTTTGTATTTCTAGTTTATTTTGTTCAACAAAATAAGATGTTTATGTTAACTTTTATGCATGCTGTAGTCTGGTTTCTATATATTATTTAGGGAAACTTCTACATTAGCACTAATAAATAAATGTTGGGTTTTAAATCATGGTCTTTGCTCTACTTAGTTTATTTATATTTATTCTTTTTTCATTACTGCAGGAGGGAACAGAACCCGTGCTTTATTTTTATAATAAAACACTCTGAGAAGAGTTATTGTAGACCCTAACACTTGTACGCAAACATCATTAAAGTTTACACAGCGAAGGTTTTTAATAATGTTTTGAGAGATTTTGGCTCATGTAATTTCTGTACTAATCTTTCTCCATCAGGGTAAGATAGCTGAATTCTATCCTCACTAGGACCCGGGGAAATACTTGTGTTATTTTTAAGTGGAGACTTGGCAGTGTTTAATCAAGCTTGCTGTTTGAGGTATACATAGCAAGGCACATCTTTTTCACTTTAGAATTTTAAAATACGGTTTATCTTTTGGTGTCAGGTAGCCTGTGGAGTTTAAAGTCTAAAGTAAGCAGAGGGTTGGAAGCTGAAGCAGAATGGACTCTTTCTAAATGGTAGCACTGTGGATTCAGCGTGGTAGCAAAGAGATGACAGAAAAGGAAGAAAACAGCTATAAGTTCTTCCTTATTAAAAGTGTTCATGGGACTGAAGAAATAGCTCCATCAGTAAAGTCCATACTTCACAGGCATAAGAACGTGAGTACAAATTACCAGTGCCCATGTAAAAATCCAGGCATGTTGATGTGTACCTGTAATCCAGTGTTAGGGTGTCAGAGGCAAGTGAATCACTGGGATTTATTGACCAGTCAGTGTAGCCAAATCAATGAGTTCCTGGTTCAATGAGAGATCCTATTGCAAAAAAGCATGTGAAGACTGAGCAATACGATTAACATAGACTCCTGACTCCCTGATCCCCCCAGATGCACACGCAAGAATATGTATGTGCATCTACACACACACATACACACACACACACTTGCACACATGTATGCACACATGTGTGCACATAAGACACATTCACAAACACACATGCACATTCAAACACACACACAGCCATTTTAGACTTTCACTGACTCATTCATTAAGTTCAGCTGCTTCTTACTATGAAGGAATCTCATGACATCAATACACCTTATCTATTAGCACTTCAATGCACATAATAACTGATTTTATATTATCTATTTGGTATATAATTTTTTGTGGCAAATTTTTCATAGAATGTGATGTGCACATCTCATACATTTGTTTATTTCAAATTTCAGTAAATGGTTTCTCTGCCTCTTCCCTTTGCCCAATTCCTGACGCAATGGGATGGGCACCTATATTGTTCTCTCTACCCATATACATGATAATTTCCCAAATATTGATTCTATAATCCTGTATTTTCTGCTTCTCTGTAGAGGAGAGAGCCTATTGTTAAACCCTCAGTGATTCCTGTGTTTTAGAGATACATAATTCAATGTTATCTAAATATTTTAACTCACTAAAATATTAGTACTAGTTCTTACTATAAGTATAAGATATTTTAAATGAGTGTGTGTGTGTGTGTGTGTGTGTGTGTGTATGTGTGTTTGTCTAGGCAGGGAAATTTGATAAAGCTAACTATTTCAGAAAGGAAGCATTGATTGTAAAATCTAGTAAATGACATTCTCCCAACTTTGTTCTATGTTTGAGAACTTTCGTAATATATCTCTGTAATAAAGTTAAGCTACTGAGAAAGTCATTGAAACATCTGAAAGGTAATGTTATAAAGACAGGACTTCCTGAGAAATAACTTATTCAGAAAATATTCTGGTAAAAGCGTTGTATCTATGAAAAGTATTTATTTGTATGATGTCAGCAGTGTTCTGGCATTATCAGGATCCTGGGCTGGAAACAATATTTATTTGATCAAGGCTGTCCAATTTTGGGACCTGGTGCGACGTTCACTGGTAGTGCATCTGCCAAGCACCTATGAGAAAAACGGATTTCAATCCTTAGTATGGTTAGAACTTCAAAGGAGAGAGAGATGGGGTGGCTGAGAATAGGAGGAACAGGAGAGTAGGAGGAGAGTGGGAGCAAGGGACAGAGGGAGGAGCGAGAGAGATAATACTCATTTTATGCATATTTAATACCAAGTGTCTTAACTACTTTTCCTATGTTTGTGATAAAATATCCTGAAAAAATAAAACACTCCAAAAAGGAAGTGTTTATTTTGGCTCATCATGGCAATGAAGGCATGGTGGCAGCGGCAGGTGGCTGGTTGTTACGTTGCTTCCAGAGGGCCAATGAAAAGTGGGTTCGGACTGTAAAACTTCAAGGTGTGTCCCCAAGAACCTACTTCCATCGACAAGACTCCATTTTCTAAAGGTTTGGCAGTTTTTCTAAAGAGTGCAAACGTCTGGGGACCTGATGTTCAAACTTTCTATAGAAGAATTTTCACATTCAAATCAAAACAGAAAGTGTTTCTGACTTACAATTCTTAGCTAGAAAATTACCTTAAGTCCCAGTGCATTGATCTATTGCAGATCAGATGAATAGCAGCAATATTACCATCTGAAGACCCTGTTCAGAAGTCTTCTGGGCGGAGATGTCTATGAGATGATTGACAACCATTTTGTTGAGTTATTTGAGTCTAGAAAAGTAAATATATATTTGGGAAGCATTCTAAAGCAAGGATGAGAACCAAGTTTAAAATAGCCTCTAAGTAGAAAGACTGTCTCCGTCCTAAAATATCACTGAGGCTGCAATGCAAGCATCTCTCTAGGGTGATGTAGTATGTATTTAGGGGAGAGACATTTCTTTCTCTAGATCATGATTTTTAATAGTCATGCATATGCAGTGACATTACTAGTCATTTTCTGAATACTACAGTGTTACCTGAGAATGAGGCTGTTCTATAGGGTCAGGGAGTGTCCTTCTCTCTCCTAAAAGATGAAGATAATGTCCAACCAGACAGCCTTCCTAGAGGCAGGGGCTCCTCTGCTTTACTTTATTGACAAAAAACCTACATCAGAGAAGTAGAATATGCCATAGCATCACAGATGGAAGTAGGGCCATCTCTCTTTCTTGCCTATGATTTTTCCACCTTCCTGGAAAAGGTACTCAAGGTCATTAACTGAATGTTATTAGATCTGAACATAAAATTTCTAACTGAAACCTTTATTAACTAACATAACATATTGAATGTTCCTGGTCACAAATTTCCAGTAGCTGGTGAATTAACAATGTGTTTTGATTTGCATCTTAAAAAGGAAGACCTGCCCAGATATATGCCAATGTCTCGATATTCATCCTCATGAGCAATTTATATGGCTGGTGTGTTGATGTTTTATTTATTTACGGATTTTTCTACATTCACTTTTACTTAAATGATGGATGTGTTGATGCTAAGCCTATTCATCAACAAGAATAACTAGTACTGAGGAAGTTTTGTGAGTTTTATAGCCACGAGAATTTCAGAACCAGCCTTTTGTGACCATGGAATGGTCTCTGACCACATCCTCATTGTATACTCATTACTTTCCAACACATTCATCAATAGAAAGGCCTTGAGGGTGACTGGATTTTACGGATCTGTAACATCATGCACTGTGCAGGCTCTAAAAACCCACTGTGAAGTATAGGCCATGCTTTCCCAAGCTGAAGGATGAGAAATTGATTGCCTTTCCCATGAGCTTATGAAATCAGAAAAACCTAGAATTATAAAGATTTTAGGCAGTCATTCAGGGTAAACATTTACTTGTTTAAAGAATTTTTAAAGTATCCATGATGGGGCTGCGGAAATGGTTCACGGTCTAAGAGCAATTGTTGCTCTTTTGGAAGACTCAAGTTGAATACCCAGAACCTGCTTCAAATGGTTCACTGCAACCAGTAACTCCAGTTCTAGGGGATTCAACTCCCCCTTCTGGCCTCCTTGGTCATTTGCACATACGTGGCATGCACACAAATAACTAAAAATAAAATAAGTCAAAATATACAATATAGGCAGTGTCTGGTTATGCTCTAAATATTTCTGAATTAAATTTTAAGTCTTGGGTGGGGTGCAGAGGGAGTATTTGGGGGGAGGATTGGGAGGAGACAAGGAAGGGAAACTGTGGTCCTGATGTAAATTAAATGAATAAATTTAATGAATAAAGAAACAAAATAAAATACTGTAATGTAAAAAATAACTTCATTTTAAAAATGGAATTATTTCTTATGTCTTGTGATTAAATTGCGTTTTCTATTTTACTTGAGTGTGTGTGTGTGTGTTATGTGTGTGTGGTATATGTGCATGTGTGTACCCTTATTTACAGATGAAGGCAAGAGTATAATGTCGGGTGCCCTGCTCTGTCACTATCTTCATTGTTCCCTTTGCAACATGATCACTCATTGGACCTGAAACCTGGCTGTCAGCCACAAAGTCTCAGCTATCCTCCAGTCTCCTCCCTTGATAGCCTGACAATGCTGGAGTAATAGGAGTATATGCAGTGAGAGCAGGTATTTTACATGGGTACTGGGAAATGGAACTTATGTCTTCATGTTGCTCAGCCAGTTATCATACCGACTGAGCCATTTCCATGGCTTCTTAGTTCCTCTTATAGTGCTGTGAAAAGATATCATGACCATGGGAACTTAAAAAGCATTTAGCTAGGGACTTACTTACAGTTTCAGAGGGTGAGTTTATGACCATCATGGCAGAAGTGAGGTGGGCATGTGCTGGAACAATAGGTCAGTGGCTGAGAGGTTATTGCTTTGTAGCTAGTGTTGTGGATATCTTTCCAGCCAGCAACCAAATCATGACATGGAGACTTATACTGATTATGAAAGCTTGGCCGATAGCTTAGGCTTGTTTCTAACTAACTCTTATTACTTAAATTAACCCATAACTTTTAATCTACATTCTTTGACATGACTTGGTTACCTTTACTTTGTAATGCCCATGCTGCTTGCTCTGCATCCCTTGGTGTCTCCTTGAGACTCTGCCTTTCTTCTTTCATACTGTACTTTGTGCTTGGAAATCCTATGTGGGCATTCGGCTTTTTATTAAACAAACCAGAGTGGCACATCTTCACAGTGTACAAAGAGATTATTCCACTACACATCTCATCTGCAATTTGGAGGTAGAGAGAGATACTGAGCCTGAAATGGGCTTCTGAAACCTCAAAGCTTACCCGAAATGATACACTTCCTCCAAACAGGCAACACTTCCTACTCCCTAATCCTGAAACAGTTTCACCAGCTATGGTGTCCATTCTCCTTCAAACCACCACGTTCAGCCTTTGAGATTTTAATGCTATTTCTATGTTAAACCTTTCATCTAAACCTTGTCTTTCAATACATAGATTTGAGTCCCTCCTGATGTCACTTCACAATGCTAGACTGTGTGTGTGTGTGTGTGTGTGTGTCCAAATGAACTGAAATATAATTAATTATATTTCCATTTAGTCATTTTCACAAAAAGTATACAGATTTAACTCTTCTGATTTTGTTTTAAAATTAAGTTTTTTTCACTAAAGAGCACCAGGAGTCTCTGCAAATAGATAGTGACTAGATCTTGACATGTCTAAACTTCAAGATCTGCATGTCTTCATGACATATCAAATGGGATTGTTTTACTTATTTCTCCATTTTGTACTTGTGCTTAGTTTAAATCATTGTCATTTAAGTTACTAGAACACTTTCATACAACAAATAGCTAGGTATAAT
This sequence comes from Myodes glareolus, assembly GCF_982192425.1. Classification (NCBI taxonomy): domain Eukaryota; kingdom Metazoa; phylum Chordata; class Mammalia; order Rodentia; family Cricetidae; genus Myodes; species Myodes glareolus. Next base: position 100,542,902 of record NC_142030.1, read on the forward strand.
GGATTGTATCCCTGCGTCCAGATTTGTTGATCACAACACACCTTCAGTGGGTTACCACACAATAGAGTCATAAATTACCTAATAATAGGATGTGGTCTTTGAAAGATTTTGTCAGACAACTGCATCATTGTGGAGACACCATACAGTATGCTTACTGGGTGTCTTAGCTTTCTATACTCCTGGGTTGACTCTTGTACATAAAAGGTCTAGTCTTTAGTTCCTAGAGCCACAAGACTAAAATCAGTCTCAAATGAATGTGATGTAGTCAAGAGACAAGATGGAAAGAGACACATGAAGCTGCTGGGGTAAAGCAGCATGCCGTTGTGCAGTAAGATTTTCTTTAAATGAGGGACTGTATTCTAATTACCAGCAAAATATAATACATTGAATATATAACTCAGTAATACAGTCATTTATTTTGAATTAGTTGTTACACACTATACATAGTTATATACGGTTGACACTTAGCAGCATCATCAGGCAGAAAAAAAAACTAGTTCCTTTACACTATTCTTTATTTTTTTTAATTTCATGTGCATGTGTGTGTACAAGGAGCCCAGAGGCAACAACACTCTCATCCTCTATTGCTCTCCATTGTATTTTGAGGCCGTGTCTCTCACTGAGCCTGATGCTCACTGATTAGATAGACTGGTTGGCCAGTAAACCCTAAGTATCTTTCTCTGCCTCCTCAACTCTGGGGCTAGAAACACATGCCACCATACTTGGCCCTTTAAGTGGTTTCTGAGTTTCTGAACTCAGATCCTCCTACTTGAGCAACAAGCAGTTTACTGGCGAAACCATCTTCCCAGTCTTGAGTTCATTATATCTTAAGGGTCACTCTCAGATGCAGTTTATCACAGACTTAAATGTTGATGCTGTTTTATAAAAGAACATTTCTTATAGCTGGGAGACATGTGGTTTTCAAATGGAAACACTTGGGATTTGGTCATGACCCAGGGACCTGTTAGGAAGCACTGCAGCTGAGAACGTCACTGAAGATGCTGGCTGAAGCTTGGTATGTGTCTACTGTGACCGTTGAAAGGCAGGTGAATGTGAAGGTCAGATCATCACTCTGTCAAGTCAGATGACTGGACACTAAAGTTTCTCGCAGCATCCCATTTATTTTGATGGATTCAGCTAGGTAGGAGGGCTGCCATTCTGCATTGGGGTCCAGGAGCTGTGATGTTATACACATGTTTAATGGATCCATCTTTTGGGGACAGGCTCACAGGAACAAACGGCATGGAGAGTACTGAATAAATTGCATTGCCTAAGTATAGGTTTATAATTAAAGAAAAAGAAATTTGACTTGCAGGCTCTAGCGTATGAGTGAGTCTAACTAAGACTTCCCCAATAGGTACTTAGGGAAGCTACAACAGCAACTTCAAATAATTCATGATATGAAAGTAGCATAGCATTGTATCACGGCATGATTAGATATCCTAGGGCAGAACCTAATATTTCCTTAGGTATTTAATTTTGAGTAGAAGGATTGATGGTATAGGAATCACAGAGTAAGGAGTGCCCTATGTGTTCCCTTCTGAGCCTCCATAGCATCTCTAGATATGTGAAGAGCATTGTGGCATTATAGCTCATTCCTTTCTCTGTCTATTGGACTTTCTGCAGCAGTGTATGTGTGTCCTGTCTGTGTGCATTTGTATATGTACATGTGTGTGAAGGTCAGGTAGCAATGTTCCATGCTTTTTTTTTTATCACTCTCCACTTTTTTAAGAAACTCTCTCTCTTTCTGAACCCCCAGCTCACTGCTTGACTAACCCGGGTGACAGTAAGGCTCAGGGATCCTCTGTTCTCCTCCTCTCAAGTAATGTGTTTTGCTTGTATATAAGTATCAGGGACTAAATTTAGGACCTTAGGCTTTCAAGGCAAGTATTTTACTGACCAAGTTATCCCTAGTTCCTCTTGTTTTCTTCTACCTCATCGTTACACCACTATGTAATGAAGATAAGCTTTTGATAAGAAACAAATAGGCTGTGTTTGTTCACTCAGGAATGGGAGGCTAAGGAGCAAGTATAGTGGTAAAGAAATGCACTCAATAAGCAGAAACACAAGCACAATGAGTACTTGGTATTAATAAAAACAGAGAAAGTAAGTGACAGAGCGTGATTGCATTATACTCTTATTCCTATAAAGGCTCATGTGCGGCTATTGCTACGGTTTGTATGTACTTGATTCCCATCAATAAGAAAGATGAGTATAGGTATTGAGAGGTGTTGCGCACTGTAAGAATGATGAATTATTTTTTGGTTGGGGTGAGTCCTTGCTCTTGAGGGGCTGTCTTTACTCACTCAGATTGTTATGAAACATGACTGGCACTCCTGTTTGCTTGGATACCTGCATTCTTCCTCACAAGCCCATGCCCTCATCCTGTTTTCTTTCCCTATTTCCATCGTAAGTTGGGTCAACCTGAAGTATTCATAGAAGTCCTGATGGTGCTGTTGGTCATCTAGTCCTTCAGCATATTTTGGTTCTTTTAATTTTTGATTTATGTGCATTGCTGTTTTGTCATGGGTGTCATTTCCCTGGAACTGGAATTACAGACACCTGAGAGCTGGGTGATGGGAGTTGAACTCAAGACCCCTGGGAGAGCAGTCAGTGCTCTTAACTGCTGAGCCATCTCTCCAGTCTCAACCTTCAGCACTTTCAACTAAATAAATTCTTCATAAAGTACCCAATTCAGGTACTTCCTTAGAGCGTCATGAAACAAGTACTGAACTCAGAATCTGCTAGTCACCAGTAAACTTATTCTCTATTTCTTTTCTTTCTTCTCTCTTCTTTCTCCTTGTTCCCCTCCTCTTCGTCTTCCTCGCTCTCCCTTCTTTTTTCCCTTCTTCCTTCTCTCCACTTTCTCTCCGTCTCCCTTTTCCATGTTTCCTTGTAGGCCACCCTGACATCAAACTTACTAACTACGAATGGTGGTCATTTTGCTTCCAGCTCCCCAGTGCTTGAATTACAGGCATGTACCAACACACCTGGTTTACTTCTCTCTGTTCTCAAAGAATTTGACAAGGTTATGTAGATAAAAAGTCAATTCCTAATCCACTGATTTCATCTGACAGCCAAATAAAAGCAAAGAGATAAATGCCAAAAAACATTTCAACATGAAAAATAGCAAAAGAGCAGCTGGAGAGACTGCTTAGTGGTTAAGAGCAATTGATGTTCTTACAGTGGACTGTATTCACTTCCCAGTACCTTAAGTCAGGTGAGTAACAATTACCCAGAACTCTGGCTTCCAGGGACTCTTTTTCTAGCCTCTCTAGGTACACAAACACACATGAACATGCATATACACACACAGTTTAAAAGAAAATTAAGGAAAAATAGCAAAAGTAATACATCATTGGAAGCGAAAGTAGTCAAGCCCACTGAGTCTGTATTTCAGGCACTGCCAGCCTGCTCAATCCATTTGCATTGATAAAAGAGACTGTGGTAGAAAGAAGGCATGGAACTACATTCACAGATTAAGTTTGACAAGAGGCCCCATAAATGTAAGCTGAGACAGCTCTTTCATTCCCCAGCCGCCCAAATCCAAATACTCACACAGAAAGTATATTAATTACAACACTGTTTAGCCTGTTAGCTCAGGCTTCTTAACAACCAACTGTTACATCCTAAATCAACCCATTTCTATTCGTCTGTGTATCAGCACAAGGCTGTGGCTTCCTGTTAAGGGTCCAATTTCTGTCTCCTTCGAAAGCTGTAAGTTGTCTCCCTGACTCCGCCTACTCTCTCTCTCTATCCTTTCCAACCCTGATATATTTTTTCCTGCTGTAGGTCAAAGCAGCTTTATTCATGAACCAATAGAAGCAGCACATATACAGAGGAACATCCCACATCACATAAAAATCACCGAGAAGTACTGAGTAGACCTGAGGAGCCTCATCTAGCCTGGGGGTCAACATTGCTCCCTTTTGTGAATATGGCTTTCATATCCATAGCCAAAAGGTGGTTGTATATGATAGATACACAATTGCAAGATAGTTGAAATAAGACAGAGATATGTTTCTAATTTTAGAGACAAACCACCCGTGTATGTGTGTGTATTTGTGAGTGTGTGTGCACAGATGGCAGATGGAAAAAGGATTGCCGAGGTTGTTGGCTACCAGCCTAGTTGTAGGTTCTGTGAGAGATCATGCCTCAAAGGAATAAGGTGGAGAATGGTAGAATAGTGATGTGTCCTTTGAGGGCCTCAGTATGTACACACACACACACACACACACACACCTTTTAAAAGTAATAACTGACAAAAGAAAGAGTGATCAAGTCTACAATGGTACACTGATTCATTGTACTGCTTTGATTGGAAGTTTTATCTTCATATGTTTATGTTGCAGAAGGTTATAACAGACATGAATCAGCTATTAAAGACCAACTTTTCCCGAATGCTGCTGTTATACTAATAAGCATCAACTCAAAATGAATCATTTCTCTTGTGACCAACAGTGGTAATTTTACAGCAGGGACAGACTTGGAATTTGTTATCTTTTCCTAACAGATGGGCCCTCAATCCCTGGTGCCTCTTCCCCCAGGAAGATAGGAGACAGAATTTGTTCTCCTCTCTTGGAATAGGAAAATTAAAAAGGAAAAGGAAAAATAAATGAAAGAATACTATTAATTTAAACAACTTGTGGTCTTATAATTCCTGCAAAAGGACAGTTTGGAGCAATTTCCTTCTGAGGATGTGTTAGGAATGTTCTATTTTTAAATTGTTGAATGGAGGGGACATTCTAGGGACTTGAGAATTCTGGCTACTCTATTCACAGACAATGGGGAAAAGAAGGCTCTCTTCCATTCATGAATGAAAAATCGACTGATTTGATTCCACTCTCTGCCTGACTTCCCACACAAAGCATTTCATCTACAGGGACAATCCTCTCAGCAGAACATAAAGAACACGCGCCGCATACTTACAAGAGAAATTTAAGCTCACCTAGTATTTATTTAATTATTCCCGATCCATGAAATTTCTGAAAAGTATACAGGGAACTTCTTTATTACAGATTTAAATCAAAACCTCTGTAAATTTCTCTGTTTTGGGTTGTATAATGTGTGCGCACAGCATTAGGGTTAGAGTCGGCTGTGACCATCAGAGCGGTGGGTCAGTTAACACACACATGGTCTATATTCATATAGAATTTGAACTTACAAGATCATGGAATACTGATATGTACAGGAGAAACTTTATTTGAAATTTCCTTCTGTTTAAAATACCTGCACGGAACTGATTAACATTTTAATAGCAAAAGCAATAAAAATAATTAAAAGCACATTTTGTATCGGTTCTGCCCCACTTCATTAATTTCTGTTTCTGTTTTTCTCTTAGAGGAAAAAATGTAAAATTGGTATCTTACCTTTGGTTGCCTCATTAGGGTACTGAATTCATTTATGTAAAACATTGTCAGACATAGGTTCTCCTATACCTTTGTATAGAACAGTATCAGATATCGGGGCTCCTATATACATTCTATGTGTCAATTTAAAAGAAAAAGTGAATCTGTTTCCATCTCTCCTCTTTAAAAGGCAGCTTTGAAATCTTAACTTAGGATGGAATATTTAAAGTGAATTATGTCTGATTTGTTGCAGAGTTCAACTGGTAGGAGTTTAGTATGCTACTGTGTGGGGAAACAATGTTTAAACTATAAAATAAACTTTCCGTCTTCATATTGGTTTGGATTCCCGAGAAAGTCACAAGTTCTTATGAAAAGGATGCCTCCCTGCCCACAGCCATTTGTTGGCTCTGTCTTCTGAGACTTGGCACTATGCAGAGAAATCAATTGGATCCAACTAGGGAGGTCTTAGCTTACAAGCTGTGATGGTTGAGAAGAAGTACGGTTAGTTAAGAGGAGATCAGGTTCACTGCCAAGTCCCTCTCTCCACTCTCTGTACTATCTAAAGGTCAGTTCTGTTATGAAGAGCAAATTAATAATGCCAGCCTTGAACTCAGCTCGGAGCTTCAGGGCTCCTTGGCCATCTTCAGCACTCCTATTTTCTTTAACCTTTGTTTGGGATCTTAATTTGACTCTTGGGCAATTACAACCTTTAACCACTAGCAAAAAAGGAAACACATTAAACATTACCTTGAAAAGACAATGGAGGGATGGGGGCTGCTTTAGCTGGGGTGACATTTATTCACATTTCACATCCCACTCTCCCCGTTCCCAGCTGAGACTTTTTAACTGGGGAAGGATGAGAACAGATGTGATCTTTAGCACACTTCACAATGAACTCCACCAGGGACCTCTTTTCCTTTGATTCCTTTCAAACTTAACATCATACTCCATGGAGTTGAGTGTTTAAAAAATATTTCCTCTTTTCATAATGAATGGAGTATTAATATTCCCAGAGTGTCTATTTTTGGATGACAATAGTTCATCTGTAGTCTCTCCCTCCACCTCTCTCCTCCCCTCTCCTTCCTCCATTCCTTCCTTCTTTCCCTCTGTCCTTGCCTTGTATTCTTCCATTCTCCATCAAGTCAGTGTATGCAGATACCTACTATAACAACAGCTTGATCAAGCGTAGACTTCAAAATCTATAAGTTTATTGAGGGTTTAAAGTTTTAAAGCTCTCTGTTTCAAAGGAACTAATTTTCCTGCCTTAACGACCATTAATCCTTACAAACAACTTCATAAATATTCTACTCCTTTATTTAAATTAGCCAAATTCAATTTAGAACTTAAACTGGTAGACTGAAGAGCTCACAGACCCTCTCCACTACTTTACTTTGTGAAAAGCTCATAGAAATTTTACCCAACACAAACTTGACTGTGTGTGAGCAATATGAAGGAGTTTTAACAAAGAAGTGTTAATTCTGTGACATCTTGGCTCCACCGCATAATATCCAATGACATGAATTAGCTCCATGCTACTATTTTTATTTGATATTTTAAATAATAAAAAATTCCCTTAATTCACATCAGTAATTTTTAATGAATTGACTGGTAGGCAAGGCAAGCTGACAGGGTTTCTGTGTTCTCTTTTAAGGAATATTCTACACTAAACATGGATAATTTGTATCCAAGGAAACTTCATATTGCTCCTTTTTATAGATTGTTAAAAGAATTTAGAAATATATTCTGAAAGCAACTTGATGGTAAATATCACGTATGAATCAATAAAATTTATTTAATAAATATGGGTAGACATTCTGGATACCACAAATTGTGTTATGTATTGAAGACAAGATGAAGGCAACTTCACTCTAGAATTTTTGGCAAATAGCAGAAAATTATTTTTATACCTTATTTATATTAAAAAATAAAATATGTGGGATGGATAAATGGCACAGCATTTAAGAACACTTCCTGCATAGGACCTGAGATAGATTTCCAGCACCCACACCAGGTACCTCATAACTGCCTGAAATTCTGGTTCCAGGGGATTCTACACCCTCTTCTGGCCTCTGGGCTTGTTTGCATACACAAAACATACATGCATATGTATTTCTTTAAAAAACTAATAATTAAAATCAACAGTTTGGTCCATTAGCAATATATGATGGCTAACTAAACCAGAGATACAGGACTGCTGACCTATTCTGTAGAAGAGTCAATCTACTACAGGCTTCCTCTTTATCCTTCTCTTCTTCTTCCTCTTTCTTTTGGAGACAAGATCTCATGGCACCCAGGATGCCCTCCATCTCACTATATAGTTGAGGGTGAGCTTTAATTCCCTATTCTCCTGCCTCCACCTCCTAAGAGCTGGTATTTCAGGTCAGTACTACCATGCACAGTTTATGCAGTACTAGGGTTAAAAGTTAGGGCTTCCTGAACTGCGAGTAAGTACTCTACCCACTTCGTCACATACCCAGCCCCTCCAGCATCCTGTCCACTGCACAAAATTACTCCTGAGAGGGGCTGCCAGTTGCACACTGACCCCATCTGAATATCTCGAAATTCCCATGGAATTGTTGACTGCTCCCACAAGGCTTCACATTGCTGACACGAACATTTGTTTCTTTATTCTTAATGTGAAAAGCTGTACAAATACTTCAGTATGAATGTTTAGAGAACATTTAACTTGTAGGTTCCTATCTCAGATAAGTATGAAATAGTCTCTAACCAGGTGGAGCTCAGTTTAGAGTTAAATACGCCATGAAAAAGTAGCATGCGCAGAAAAATATGAATCAGCCTCATCCAGTGTCTTATTGTGAGTAGTTAAGTTTAGAGTTCTGCTGGCAGGGATCCAGACAACTGTGCATGAACAGAATTAGTAGCTAGATGACTGGAGAATAAAATCCAGTCGTACTAAATGTGCAACCACGAAGCTGTCATGCAGATACCACCTTGCTCTGAGTCTCAAACAGATCATATTTACTTGAAAACTTCCGTTCTTTCTTGTGCACAGGAATCGCGGAGATTATCCTTTAGCTGTTGTGGTTTGTTTTGTTTGTTATCTAAGAGAGTTATGTGCAGCCCTGGCGTGTTTCTAACTCATCATGCTGGACGATCTTGATCGTCCTGCTTCCATTTTCAGAGTTCTGGAATTACACGCATGCATCAACACACCCAGTTTATGAGGTTCTGGGGATTAAAGTGCAGGGCATCGTAAATACTAGGCAAACACTCTTTCACTCTTCAGCTGAGCTGCACCCCAAGTCCCTCACCTAGGGAGGTTTTTAAAAATGAAGATTGCTGAACTACCAAGAATTTTTTTGCAGCTGTACAATACACAATGCACAGGGGCCATGACATTGGTTAGAGTAGCCCCACCCTCACAGAATGCTTCTTCAGTGTGTAGCAGACTCCTTTGAAGAGTCCAGGAAACTTTTGCTGGGTCTACTCTGCTTCTGCTGGGATTTAGGAAGTCTGGAATGGGTTGAATAATGTTTACTTCAAACAAGATTTCAGTCAATGCCATGCCGACAGTGCAGCTCTGTGGATCACCCCAAGGTGTGATAAAGAATGATCTAGAAAGGCAGAGAACAACACATTACTGAGAAATAAGATATGGAAAAGTATAAAAGTTCATATTACATTATACAATCTATTTATTAAGGAGTCTATTAATTAGAGGCACTCAGAGAAGCAGAAAATTGAGAAGTCTACATGTTCTAGACAATATTAAGAAGTAAGCAATATGGATAGCAACTGGCACCTGTATACAAGGTTCTTCTTAAAGATAGAAGAAGATCATGTTTTCAGAGAATTTAGGAGTATCTTTATCCTTCTCAGTTTCTAGAGTTTAGTCTTTTCTGTATTTTAGGCATCATTGACCTTGATACAGAAAGTTGCCAAAAAAAGACTCTTAGCAACTTAATCATGGGTTGGATAGAGGTTGATGGATTGTGGAGGAGAGAGACAGTCATTGTCTTTAGTTATTTACCCAACAGTGAGCCTACCAGATTCTAGTGAACTGCTTAAGTCTATGAGCACATTGATGTCCCTAGTTCAACTTAGTGGATCATAAAACAAAACGAATGAATGTGGGGAAAGGATTTTAGAGAATTGAGGTTGCTAAGTGTGGGAGGGAGATCAGAGAGATTATGAATGAAGGTTTTCAGGATATGTTATATACATATATGACATTATCACAAGATAAACTTAGTTAAGTAGAAAAAGGGAGTCACTTATGAAGTACTATTGATGAGGTTGCTAGATTAAGTTCGTGTAGAGAAGTGAGGGAGTAAATGGTTAAGGACTGCAGAAAGCCAAAGCCTAGAGAAGACATGGCAACGAAGAGGGTGAAGTACTGGGAACTGTGACATCACAGGCACAGGGAGGAGCTCTCCAAAGAGACTTAAGAAAGGACCTGGGAGAAGCTGGCAGGAACCGTTATGAAGTAACGGGAAAATCGCACAGCATAGCTGATAGCATGGTGTATCTGTTTCCTTGTAAAAGGTTTAGTGTGTGTGTGGCGTGATGTGTGTGTGTGTTTGTGTCTCTCTGTGTGTATGTGTGTGTGGTGTAATGTGTGTTTCTCTCTCTCTCTCTCTCTCTCTCTCTCTCTCTCTCTCTCTGTGTGTGTGTGTGTGTGTGTGTGTGTGTGTGTGTATGTGTGTGTATGTTTCTGTGTTCCTGTATGCACCTATGTGCTTAAGTGTATGTGGCTGCCCTATAAGGAAAGAAGTGCTCTCTCATCTGTGGATCTAATATCGCTGGCAGTTTTTTGTTGCCTGATGCAGGTACTGGGAACTGAACTCAGGTCCTCAAAAAGAAGAGCAAGTGTTCATAAAGGCTGAGCCATCTCTCCAGTTTCCTGTTTACATCTTAATTACTTTGAACCTAATTTTAACTGTGGTTTGGAACTGTGAGTACCACAGATGCTTAGCCTCCTCTAAGAACTCTTAAGCTGGGACATTGAAAATGTAAATACACTATAGAATGTGTTGATAATTATCCCTGTTTCCCTTCCACTTTGAATTTCTATTGCTGTGAAGAGATACCATACCACAGCAATTCTTATAAAGGTAAACATTTAACTAGGACTGGCTTACAGTTTCAGAGGTTTAGTCCAGCTCTCTTCATGACAGTGTGTAGGCAGACAGGGTGCTGGAGAAGGAGCTGAGCTCTACATCTTGATCCACAGGCAGCAGAAGCAACTGTGTGTCACACTGGGTGTAGCTTGAGCATAGGAGACCTTAAAACCCACCCCCACAGTGGCACACTTCCTCCCAGGCCACGCCTACTCCAATAAGTCCATCCCTCCTAATGAATAGTGCCGCTCCCTTTGGGAGCCATTTTCTTCCAAACTACTGCACCTTCATAATATTTCTCCTATGAAAGCATGTCATCCACAATTCTAATTACTGGGGAGGAGTTAATGACAAATGCCAATTGATACAATTTCCATTTCTTTCAGAAGCTAAGTAATGGTCAAAAAAAAAAAAAACCCAAAGTGCACAAAATCTTAAAACAAAGAGCAGCAAAAGGCACAGAGTCTGCACACATGGCACTGATGTGCTCTGTAGGTCTGGCAAAGTCCACGTGAGTGAGGGAGGCCATAGCTGCTGACATAGGCCACTGCGACCACTACAGGTCAAACAAGATCGAGGGGAGGTTGCAGCTGCTGACAGCTTGACCCCCATTCAGTCCGATTGCAACTATTTGTCAAAAATCATTGTGCTATGAGCTCATTTATTGTATTGGAAGAAGAAGATGCCTCTCCCTCTAGATCCAGGGATGAGTTACCCTCTTCTTCCCTCAGAGGGCAACCACATACAGCTAGGTACAAAAGCATGTGCACACACACTGAGAAACAAAGAATCAGTGTAACATGTTTATGGGTGAGCATAGAGTGCAGGACTTGTCACTGGTATCCTTCTCCAATGCTCTGCACCTTATTTTTTGAGAGACTGACTTCCACTGAACCTAGTACTCATCTAATCAGGTAGACTCTGCTGCTTAGTGAGCTCCAAGGATGTCCTGCCATGTCCAGCATTTTCATGTGGGTTCTGGCCAATGACTATGAGCCCTCCTGGCTGCACCATGGGTACTTTACTGACTGAGCCATTTCCTTGGCCCCTCGGGTGATAATTTTTTAAAAATATTCACTCTAATTACAAAGTTCTCTGGTCCGAAAGATTAAATGGGGAAACTGCAAATGCACATGAGGACATTAGAGAGTTTTAAGAGGCATTGGCCACTATGATTATGAATTGAAATTTAAATTTGAGAAATTATCTGCTATAATATTTTGCTATGAATCTTAGTTGATTATCATTTATTAGTACACTCTTCCACATTATTGACTCTTGACATTAAACTTGAATTTAAATTCAATTTGTTTAAGTTGATTTCAAATTTTCTGTACCAAATTTTTTATTACATTTGCATATCTATATGTGGGGAGGGGTGTAGGCTACTCATATATGCATGCATATGCCACAGTGCACATATGTAAGTCAGACCAACACTCAGAAACATGGTCTCTGCTTCCATATTTTGGGCCATAGGGAACTGAACTCAAATGTCAGCTTTGGCAGTAAATGTCTTTATCCACTGAACCATCCCACTGGCCCTGAGAATTTGCTTTTTGTGCTATTATTTCAGACATATTCTGAAGAAAACGTGAACATAATTTTTAAGATATGCTGAATACTATATATATGTAATCTCAGATACGGCAGTTGCTGAGAAAGGAGGGTCAGATTCTTGGCCAGGCTTGGTTAGTGATACGCTGTCTGAAAATAAATTTAAAACTCAAACAAATGTATGAAGATTTTATTTAGTGGAACACAAAGTGGTGAGTTCAGTTCCCAGTACCACAGACAAAAGCACTTTAGTATTCTAGAAAACATTTTAATGATGTCAACATCAGTAGTTTCTTGTAGTCACAACCTGTGATCCTGGGAGGGTAAGGCCATTCAGTGGGAAAAGGTGCTGTTGCTGAGGTCCCTCACCCGGGCACCTGAGGTAGAAGGAGAGAACTGACTTCTGCAGCTTGTTCTCTGCCTTCATTCACATAGCGCCATTACATCTGGGTACGAACACACATCATGCAAAGGGAGAACCAAGTTCAAAGTTGTCTTCTCTCTGACCTTCACACTTGATGTGTTGTGAGCACACACACACACACACACACACAAATAATAAGTGTAGTTTTTAAGTAACATTAAAAGTCTTTAGTCCTGTGCACTTTGAGATTTCCTTGGAATAGACTATTTCTTTAAAAAAGACTTACAATTCTGGATTTGGGATGGTTTCAGAATCATTATCTCATAGTCTCTACCACTCTGTTTCTCTACATGTTGGCTACGCATAATGATTACTTCATGTCAGTTTGAAGAAATTCCTCATTTCTCACAGCAGAGTTTATGGGAAATGATAAACTCAGAATGTTTCTGTGTTATTTGCATTCAGCCTTGTGTTATATTGGCAGTTGGCAAACTGTTCAGTATGTGCTACACTCAGTAGACACATCCTATCTTAATATCTTCCCAGGTGCATCTTATGCAATGCTCTCTAACCAAACCCAAGATTACCCCAGGCCTTCGACGAAATCATACATAGTAATCTTTTTGGAAATTTAGCTTCTTGTCAGAGTTCTGAATTTTGAGTTTGCTTTTTTATTGAGCAAGATCTAGGTAAACATTTTCTAGCTTCACCTTACAAACATCTCAAAAGAATTGAAGTTCATGGTAGTTGCTCAAATATTACATCTAAGTGCTGTTTTCTGATATAAAATATTATGGAGAATTTTAAATTAATTTTATTATATTTATCTATTATTTTTTACATTGTGTGTGTCCCACAGTGTGTGTTTGGGAGCCAGAGAACAACTTTCAGGAGTTGGTTGTATTAGTTAATTTTAAAGACTTTTTCATTTATTATGTTCAAACCTTTATTAAGAACCTACCATGTGCCAGCTACTGAGCTTACAGACAGCATTATCACCAACATAGTCAAATATATGTCAGCTAACTTAACTCTTTTTTTTTGCTGTTTGTTGAGCTCTACATTTTTCTCTTCTTCCCTCCCTGCCTCTCCCCTCCCCTTCAACCCTCTCCCAAGGTCCCCATGTTCCCAATTTACTTGGGACATCTTGTCTTTTTCTACTACCCATGTAGATTAGATCTATGTATATCTCTCTTAAAGCCCTCATTGTTGTCTAGATTCTCTGGGATTGTGATTTGTAGGCTGATTTTCTTTGCTTCATGTTTAAAAACCACCTATGAGTGAGTACATGTGATAATTGTCTTTCTGTGTCTGGGTTACTTCACTCAAAATAATGTTTTCTAGCTCCATTCATTTGCCTGCAAAATTCAAGATGTCATTATTTTTTTAAAGACCTTTCTAGGTTATTCAGTGAAGCAAAATTTATTATAAAAATATCTCTTAAATTTTTAATGACTGGGACTTTTGCTGGACCTCACAGCTAAAGTGAATATACTTTGAGATCACATAAGACTTAAGACTGCGTTGTACTCAGCCTGCTTGTTTAACCAGACTTTAATAGAACAGTGAGACAACCAGCTTTAATTGTATTAAATTTTCCATGTAATCAGTTTTTATAAACTATGTTAATGCACAGTTAAAATCCTAAAATGCACACTTTTGCATGCCCCCGATGCAAAGAGATAGGCATGGGTATTTGCAGCTGTGTTAGCACAATCATTGGTTGAAAAGACAAAACAGATGTTGAAAGCAAGCTTGGAAAATATAAATATCCACCATGAATGTTGAATGTCATATATAGGCATTGCCTGATAAATGATAATTTTTGTAATACTGGTTGTTGTCTCTGTCAGTTTGGGGCAGTTGTAGTCAGTGACTTAACTCCTTGTAAATCTCTGTTAATGATTTCTGTGATGTGTTCCACCCCTTTCCCATGTGATGCTTTCTGTGTTCTTCAATGAAGACAAAGCAAAGCCATTTGTTAGGGACTCATACAGAGATTCAGAGACACAGACTCAGGAAGCAGCTTTCAGATAGTCACAGACACAGACTCTTTCAACAGACAGGCAGTGAAAGTGGAAGACACAGGAAAGTGGAGAATTCAAATTTAGGCCTGCCCCTACTCAAATAGCACCGGAGGAAAGTGCTTGGATTTCTTTCCCTAATGCGAAACCAACACATTATTAGTGATTCTGAGTTTATCACTAATGTATTCAAACCAACTGAATTTTGATGCTCAATGTGAGGAATCTCCAATGTGTTAAATCTATGCAATTCAGTATAAACGTCCTTGAACGACTGGTGACCAAATCATCCTTGAAACTATCTGCAGTTGAAAGTGTCAACAGCACAAATAGAATAGAAACAATTCGAATAAAAATAATTTAAAAATTTCAGCTTCCCAAGAGGGAATGATTTGGTACAATCTGTTACCCGGTTTGAAATAATTTGCAGCTTTATGGGGTTGGATTTTGAGAAACGTCATGTTTGTGTTTGCAGAATTACGCATGTAGGAAGGTTACTGAAGCAATAAAGTAAATACAGGGAAGAGATAAAAGGCAAGTAGTTTCGTTTCAGGACAGCTGGTGACTCTTCAGAAACAGACCAAAAAATAATCAGTGAGATAAAAGCTCAGATTTTAAGCCCCAAGTATTAGCACATCATTTTAAGTGGGGATAATGTTTTTTTTTAAAAAAAAATCTCCAATTTTTCTTAGACATGTGTTTAAAGAAAATACTTTTTCAACATTTATTTTTGTGTGCGCACATGAATGTATGTGTAGGTGCATTTCCATGTGAGTTTACATGTGTGAACAGGCCAGAGATAAACGCTGATTACTTGTCATTCCTAAGGATGAAGTTCACCTTGTTTTTATGAGAAGGAATCTCTTACTGGCTGGTGATTCTCATATCGGCAAGTCTGCAAGTCCCAGGGATCCTCCTGTCTCCACTTCCACTCCAAGGATTGAGATTAAGTACACCACCACGCCTAGTCAATCTTATTACATGGATACTCTGAATCAGATGCAGATCTTCAGTCTTTATGAAAGTCTTTACTTTCAAAAGAAGTATTTTATGAACTCAACCATCTCTCCAATCTTATCTGCTGGTTCTTGAGATGAGTATTTAGTAATTGGCAGAACATTTGCTGGCTTTGATTCATACTAGTGATTGCTCCTGTCCCTTGCTTCTGAAGAGCATATAAGCATTACCACAGAAAATTACCTGTCATCATATATACTTCTTCTGGTATATCAGTGTTTCTCAACCTTCTTACGCTACAGCCCTTTAGTCCAGATCCTCATGTCTTGGTGTCTCCAAATTGTAAAAAAAAAAAATATTTTGCTGCTACTTCATAACTGTAATTTTGCTACTCCTATGAATCGTAATGTAAATATCTGATATGTAGGATATCTGATATGTGACCTGTAAAGGGGTCTTACCCACAGATTGAGAACTGCTGTGGTAGATGGACAACTTGAAAAGCCTGTGGGAATACTGCAGTCCAGGAAAGAGTCTGTCTTCTGTCATCATCTATTGTTTGTGTTAGCTAGTCTAAAATGAATGATGGAGCAGAGCACCCCCATTATGTACATGGGAGAAAATGAATAGAAATTATCATAAGTAGAGGAGAAAAAGAGGCGTTAGGAAATAAGTATACTTTAAGGCTAGGGAGGTGGCTCAAGGGTATGAGAACCTGAGTTCAGATTCCCTGCACCAGTGTGAAATACAGAATGTGTATATATGTGCCAGCAACATCTGTGAGGTGGGAGACAAACTGGAGCTTGTTACCACTAGCTTAGTCCAAAAAAAAAAGATCAATATCAGGTTCAGTGAGAAACCCTGTCTAAAGGTAATAAGGGGATGGCGAGTAGTAGAGAAGGACTTCTGATGACCTCCTGTGGCCTCTGCACGTGCATTTACATATAGGAACATGTCCATACACACACACACACACACACACACACACACACACACACACGCATTGCAAATACAAGCACAATATTCACACTGAGAAAGAAACCAAGCAGAAGTTGAAAATTGTTTTATGGAATGTCATTGTAGGATTTCCTCATAAGGAAAGACAAATTTACTATTGTCGGACTGACTGCTTTGAGATGGAGAACAACTCACTATACATCACATTCTGTGAACCCATCACTCCTTGTCACAGATGGTAGCAGCGAGTGTGGATATGACTTAACTCAGTGCTCTAATCACAGTATGAGAATCTGTGTCAGTGTGTATCTTTTAAGACTTTTATTTTAGTTTGTGTGTGTGTGTGTGTGTGTGTGTGTGTGTGTGTGTGTGAGAGACAGAGAAAGAGAAAGAGGGAGAGAGAGAGAGAGAGAGAGAGAGAGAGAGAGAGAGAGAGAGAGAGAGAGAAAATGATCCTGTGAGTTTGTGCATAGAACCACAGGTGACTGCAGAGACCAGAAGAGAGCACTGAACGCCCTGGAGCTGGAGTTACAGGTGCTTTAGAGCTACCTAATGTGGGTACTGGGAACAGAACTGCGGTCTTCTGCAAGGACATTGATTGCTCTTAAACCCCAAATCATCTCTCCAGCTTCAGATTCCATGCTGTATAAAATTATTTCAGTGAAAAGCTGGCATTCATTGCAACCTTCTGTGTTCTGGCCTTTGCTTTGGCAAATCAAGCTTCTCCATTTCTAGGCAGCAGGGTAGAACACAGGTCAATTGGAAGGTGAACAGCTCGACCATGTGCTTCGGAAGAGATGCCCCAGTTTACCCTGTCCTGCCAATCCTTTTTAACCATTGACATGGTAGAACTCATTAAATTTAGCTACTACACCCTGTTTGTTTTTAATGACTAGTGGAGAAACTATTTGAAATAACCTGCTTCATTGACAAATGTGCGGTGTTTGATGGTAAAGAACATTGTTTATTACTTTCCTATCTTCACTCTTTTTCCTCATACGCTTAAAACAGCAGTTGATAATGCTTCGAGAATAAATGTGCTTTCAATTCTTGGTGGTATTTTCGATTATAGTGATTGCAAATGGGAATTGACTGTGTTGCTCCCAGCACCTTTATAGAGCCTTTGGCTCACAGGCAATGCTTTGGAGCACTTTCTCCACCAAGACAGCAGCTGAGAAGCTCTGCCACATTCCCACCCACTCCAAAGATATCTACCGAATAATTAAACACGTGTTTGAAAAGAAAACTGGTTTTAATCAGCTTTCAAGCTATGATCATGCCCTTGCCGAATCTTTCCTTTATGAATGTATTTCTCCTGAAGCAAATATAATCATGAAACTCCCTTTTTGTCTTTGTAGGAACTGGGAAGTAACAGCCCTCCACAGAGAAACTGGAAGGGAATTGCCATCGCCCTGCTGGTGATCTTGGTAGTATGCTCACTCATCACCATGTCTGTCATCCTGCTAACACCAGGTAATCTACGGCTCTTTCTATCTTTGGATGGTGCTGTGGGGCATAATCACGATGCCTTAAGACGGTGATGGTATATGGTTCATTTGGGCAGATTATCACAGTCTAGATGTTTTAAAAGTGTAATTAGACAACTTTGCTAATGGTATGGTGATTTTGTATCTTGAATATTATGTGCCATTTTGAGTGAATCTGGAAAATGAGATACTTAAAATGAGGATGCAAGGAAGATCCATTATCTCCATTACTACTTAAAGACCAAGACTTGTTGGTTTTACAAATGCCTAAGCCATGTGACCCTTTTCTTTTATTTCAATATTCATAGAAATTTTGTTGCAAAGCACACCAAACTAGGAATGGCCATGTGACCCTTTTCTTGTATTTCAATATTTATAGAAATTTTATTACAAAGCACACCAAACTAGGAATGAATCCATAAATCCTTCAATGGATGAACAAATATATAATAGAACAGTAGTCCACAGAGGAATAAGTCAATGCTCAACATACACAAAATACCCAAAGTCGTGTGTGTGCATAATGCTAAGTGCAAAAATCTAAACCCCAAATATTATGTATTATACATAAACATCTATATAGACAGCATTCATATGGAATTCTCCAAAAGAAAGGGCAAAATGTGGCCTGTGGATGTAGTTCAGTTAGGAGAGTGCCTGACTAGCATGGCTGAGACCCTGGATCCATGCCCAGCACTAAATACTTGAGAAGTGATGGTGCACAGCTATTAGCCCTAGGGTGCTGGTAGAAGTATACGTTTATTCTTGGCTATGTTGGTTAATGCCAGTTCAGGATACATAAAACCCCAAAGGAACAAGATCTTAAGAAAGAGGCTAAGTTTGAATCTGGGTAACAAAATTGTTCTCGGTGTTGATGGCATTGGTGCTGAGGCCCTTTGTAAATGCAGTAAATAGGGATGACAGTGCACTCGATTTTGCTTGAGGGTTGAAGATTGAAGGTGTGGAGTCTGGAACTGTGGATGATAACCCAATATATGGACATATAGAATATGAGAGAGGTAGAAACAATATCAGAAGAGACTGATCAGAACGTGGAGACCTATTCCCTGTGCCCCTTTTCATTAATGGTGTCTTGATACCTTAATAAGGATAGTCCCTGAAATAATCTTTAGACAGGAATCTTTAGATACTTTGATATGGAAATCATCATGGACATAGTTCTTCAGTGGGTGCTACTTCAATCCCCAGAAGTTTTACTGTTCTTTAGTAGCAGTTAATAAAGGAGGCAGAAGTAGTGGGTTCCCCAAGGCAGCTTCCAGAAAAGGACAAAACTGGCATGTTTCTGTAGCCCACCTGAGTGTCTTTTGCAAAGCTGAAATAACTGTGCTTAATTTTCTGGAAACATAGTCGTCTCTGGAGTAGGATTGAGTAGCTTGAGTCTACGGAAGGAGCACAGTTGTGACCTCTTGCTGTTGCTTTGTTTACACTTCACTCCTACCCCACTTTCATCATTATCTAAATCCGTAAAGACAGGGGACTTACTTCCTCTTGAGCAAAATGTGATTAACAGGGACTCCACTTTAGAGTCATTTACTCATGTAATTATAGTGACTAATTTACATAA
Source organism: Myodes glareolus (assembly GCF_982192425.1). Classification (NCBI taxonomy): domain Eukaryota; kingdom Metazoa; phylum Chordata; class Mammalia; order Rodentia; family Cricetidae; genus Myodes; species Myodes glareolus. The sequence continues at coordinate 100,562,262 of NC_142030.1, forward strand.
ATGACAGTTATCAATCACTCCAGCATGGAGGGAAATATTCCATCTTTGTAAAAATGGTGACTTCCAAGCGTGTAAACTACCACAAATTAATAGTTGATAGTTTATATTTATCTTCTGGAGATCCTGAGGAAGGAAAGAAAGAAAGTCAAAGGGAGCAGAAAGAAGAGAGAAAGGTAATTGAAGAAATACGCAATAAAAGCGATTTCCTGGAAAGAACTGGCTTGCCTGGTACGCTCTGTGGAGCCTCCCCCTCACTGCCTCACTCGTGCATCTGTGGTTTGGTGTAATTGAGCAATGTGATGGCTCTAATAAGTGACTGCAGCATGCCAAGAGGCTCCGCTCCAGGAAGATGAGCTTCTGTTCAGATGGTGTTTCACTTAAACATAAGAATTTGAGCATAATTACAAAAAATGAACCACTTGCTTTTGCTGTCTTGAATGGGTGCCTATTCACCAGATGCAAAAACCTGGGTCTACGATTTCGGTGCTTCTTTTGAGCTCATCCTTCCTATCTGATTCTACTGCCTTTGACTTAGTGTTTCATTCTCTCAAATTGTTTCCTCACTCATTTAATGAAAAACATATGTTTGTGGTATATATATATATATATATATATATATATATATATATACACACACACACACACACACACACACACACATATATATATATATATATATATATATATAAAGGTGAATTATTAGAATGACTTACACAGTATGGTCTATATAGTCAGAAAAGCTGTTTGACACTGGAAATGTGGGGAGTCTATTAGTTGCTCAATTCCAATCTGGTGTTGAATGTTGAAGTCCTGGAGGATTTCCAAGTAACTGTTGATTTTCAGTCTATTTGGGAAGCCTAAGGAAATTTGTTCTAATCCTGCAGCAACAGTGTAACAGGGTAGAAGAGCATACAGATGGGAAGAAGGCAAACTCTGGGTTCAGTTGACACTGCCTGCCTCACTGAGTGAGGTAGAAAATGAAAGAAGACTCTGAACAGCCTCTGACATCCAAATATGTATGTACATGTGTGTGCTCATCTACGTGGAAACAAGCAGACACATACATGTACATCACAGCATACACAGAAGAAAGGAGAAAAAACATTGGACATTGGTAGGTTCATGTGGAGATTAAACCATATCGTAGATGTTCTGCTTTTAATCTGCTCTCTTGCTGTTTTAAATTTTAAACAGTGTCTTCTCTTCCTGTTATATAAACACAGAAGTCTACAAAATCTTCACACATACCCAATGCAAACACTGAATTTGCATATGACATTAGTCATACAGGTGATAGTGACAATTATTGTTTTAATTTGTAATCTTTCAAGTGTGTTTCACATATTCATATGCCATTGGAATTCCCTATTATTTTTGGTAGAGATATTATGAAATAAAACCAAAATAATGATAGTGGACTATGGTGCTTTAGCAAACAGGTAGCCATGCTATCACCACTGCTGTTTACAAACCCAAAGGGCAGGGGAGGCGACATAAGTGGATATGATGAGGATGCGTATTTTTTCACTGGCCTGGCAGGGATGAAGGTATTCTAAAGAGACCCGTTTGTCCCTCCTGTTGGTTGACAGATTAAGAAACAAATCACCCCATGGAACTGGAATTTACCTATGTAACTATTGCCTCTCAAATGCCTGTCATGTAACATAGTAAGAATAACAGCAACAATATCATAATGGCGACCAGTCCATTATACATATGTGAATCCAGTTTATACACACTCTTTCTGTGTTATTTTCACTTTGAAAAAAAATTATATTTAGGTTTCTCTATTTTCACTTTGAAAAAAATTATATTTAGGTTTCTGTAAGTGAATGCATACAAAAGATTAACAAGTCTGAGAAATTATTCAGAAGCTGCTTTTCTCAGAATAGCCTCAGAGTCTGTAGGTAAGTGCTGAGGAATGCAAGCCTATATCTAGACAAACACATGTTCATTGTAATTTTGGCTTGATTGCAGATTTTATTACAGTAGTAATTTCAAACAGGTGCCTCCTTCTCTGCTTGTCAGAATCTTCTGTGCCCTGTGAAGAGAAGGCTTGATTGTTTTTGAAGACTGAGTTAACCAATCAAGCCTTCCTTTTAAAAGGAAGCATTTCTGAAAGGAAAAAAAAAAACTTCACTCAATGTTTAATTAAAGAGTCAAGTACTTGAGTACATTAATCGAACCTGCATACTTTTTAGCTTATGTTAGCTTTAATAAATAATGGGTCTTCATGATTTTAATTTCAGCAGTGGGAAAGCAGAGACAGGCAGACCTCTGTGAGGGTGAGGCCAGTCTGGTCTACATAAAAAGAGACACTGTCTCCAGACAAAGGAGCAAACAATAACTCAAAAGAATGAGAAGATGAGAACTTTTTGCTTTCAGAGGGCAATGAATGTAAGGCCAATAATTATACTCTACAAACATAGTACAAATTTCTTTTCACTTAAAGGCATAGCAACCATTTAACATGAATACATTTGTTCTAGTGTCTGCTTTACATCAAATGTGTAGCAGAGACTAGAGAGAGCTCACCTGTTAAACTGCTTGCCTTGTAAGTATAAAGACCTGAGTTTGATGGCAATAATGCGGCTGTCATACCATGTTCTTGTCATTTAAGCACCAGGAAGATGGAGACAGAAGTTCTTGGTACTCTAGAAGCATTCTGTTTTAGTTAATTGTTGGGCTTTAGGCCAATGAGATACCCTGTACCAAAGGACAAAGACATGAAGATGTTCCTCAAAAGAACATTGGAGATTATCTTCTGGCAACCATACAATATGTACATATATAAACAAACATGACCCTCCCAAGCATATATCAACATACTTGTGTGCACACATGCACATGTTTTTAAAATGTGAGTTATCATGTTCTGAAAAACATTTTATGAGGAATATGGTTTACCAATTTTGGCTTGCTTGTGAAGCAGCAGTGCCTAGTCTTTTTAGTCACAGTGTTTTGTAAAAGATATCCATCAAGTTCTTCAATTTGCCTGTCATGTTGAAATAACACCCTGTGGGTTCTTTATATGACACCATTATTCAGCTTCAGTGGGCTGGTGCCCTTGATTTCATGTTTTTTATCATGGCTGACTCAGGCTGAAATTGTAGAGTCCTGACACAGTGTCTCAAATGTTAGCTCTAGCTGTCATTCCTATTGCAGAGTTTTCATTACTTTGGTACTCGATAGATGAGCATATGACATAGATTTATTTTTCAGACCAATCAGAGCTTGAAAAGTATCAGACATTCATTTATAATCTCAGTTTCAGCAGGGAATACCTTTGTTTCTACTCCCTGAAGTAGTCTCAATTTTAAGACTTTTGTAAGTGGTCCAATGCCACATAAGGAAATAGTTTGAAAAATCCTAGACTAAGTATGTTAATGTTCAGGTAGAACTATACTACCCGGTGCAGTGTAGAACCCATTAAGCTCAAGTAACTCACTGGAGCCAAAGCGGAGGACTAAGGATAGAGGGAACCAGATAGATGTCCACGACAATCAACAGAACCAAGGTTGGGGTTAATACTTAGGGAATCATGCCTTTGTTTACAGAAATATTACCTAATAGGGCAATTTATCTTTTCCAGTGCAGTCATTATTAAAGCTTATAGAGTTTATAGCTTGGTAAGACTGTCCATGACTTTTTGCTCCTACAGCCTACATAGAACCTTTCAAACTATGAGAGATAGCCAGCAAGGAGAAAGCTGACTGGTCAGTAAAAACTTGATTTTTTTATATCCTATGACCAAAACATGTGGCTGCCTTTAACAACTGGGTTCTATCACCAAGTTCTGGTGGGGAACCAAGAGTCAGGACAATATCCTGTATTGTTTTGAAGATATCTGCAATATGTCTGATGAACATCTCAAGGGGGGATATCCCATAAATGCCAACTTCTGGCTTTTGAGAAGGAACTTGATATCCTCTGTAGGGCTAATCCTGTCACACTTTTATTTTAGTAAGAATTTTTAAACCTCTTTAGTACTAGTTATTTCTTCCCTCCCCTGTACTCTGTCTTACTCACCTCTCCCTGTCCACATGTAAGCCTCTGTCCTTACTGATTTCAAGCCCATTCCAGAGGAGAAAAAGGATGAATGGCACTGTAAAGCTTACTAAAGAGCCATAGTTGAAAAGTTCTCAGGTCTCAGTCGTGAGCCTACTGCCAGCATCTTGAGAAATGAAAGTGATATCAAACTGCCTCCTAAATCCCCTTATCCTTACCCATAGATCAGTGTAGCTCTCAACTTTCACCTGAAAAGTTGCTTTGAGGTTGATGCTTTGAGGTGAAACTCACAACTAGCCAAAGTGCAAAGTAAATGTTAGTGAGCTGTCAGCCACAAACGGGACATCAAATTATCCCTCCCTCCTTCAGTCCCCAAGGGTCATTATAGAAAAGGGGACAGAACAATAGTAAAGGCCAGAAGTTGAGGAGGACCAGAACAAAGCAATGTCCTATAGGCATGATGGGATTCTTGTACTCATGAATTTACAGCAGCTATGCTTGTTTGCACAACACCTGAACAAGATCAAGCCAGTTAAACATTTCAGCATGGATAAAGGAGGGACTTGTGAAGGTCTCTCCTAACTGAGTAGTTATTGACAATTGATGGTCTCTGTGGAAGGGAAAGCCAGTTTAATTTGTGGATACGGGTCCTGGTAGTTCAACTGTGCTCCAGTGAATGGGCCAAGACCCTGGAGTTTGTGAACAGTACAAATTAGACTACACGGACTCTAAAAACATTGAAAAGGAGTAAATGAAATTGGGAGGGTAAGAGGAGTATTTTGGACCTCAGGAGAGTGGGAGGTGAATTTAATTGAAGTACATTGTAAGGATGTGGAAAATTCTTTTTAAAATTTTTTTTCCATTCAAAAATTTACACTTCCTTCCCTCCTCCCATCCCCCTCTTGCTCCCCCAATCACCCTCCTCCTTCTCCATCTCTCCTTAAGAGAGGGCAGGGAACCCTGCCCTGTGGGAAATCCAAGGCTCTCCTCAGCTATATCCAGGCCTAGGAAGCTTTGCAGACAAATAGACTAGGGTCCCAAAATGCCAGTACATGCAGTAGAAACAAGTCCCAGTGCCTTATCAATGGCTTTACAGTCAGACCCCATTGTCAGTCACATTCAGAGAGTTCCGTTTGATTGCATGCTCCTTTAGTCTTGGTCCAGCTGGATTTGGTGAGCTCTCATTAGAACAGGCACACTGTCTCAGTGAATGGACCAACCCCTTGTGGTCCAAACTTCCTTGCTCATCTTCTCCCTCCTTCTGCTCTTCAACTGGACCTTGGGAACGCAGTCCCGTTGCTCTGATGAGGGACTTTGTCTCTATCTCCATCAGTCACCGGACGAAGATTCTATGGTGATACTCGAGATAATCATCAGTGTGATAGTGGGGCTAGGCCAGTTCAGTCACCCTCTGCTCTGTTGCTTCAGGACATAGCTGGGGACATCCTCATAGACATCTAGGATCTCCTTTAGAGCCAAGTCTCTTGCCAACTCTAAAATGGCTCCCTCAATGTAGGTGTCTTCTTCCTTGCTCCAATATCCACCCTTCCTCCATCTCCACACTTCCACTCCCCCAAACTCTCTCCAGTCTTTCCTTTCTCCCTTCTCTCTCCTCCTCTCCCCTTCCCTCAACCCAACCCAACCCCCATCCCTACCCCCACCCCCATGCTCTCAACTTTTTCCCGGCAATCTTGTTTGCTTCCAATTTCCAGGAGGATCTATATATATTTTTCTTTGGTTTCACCTTGTTATTTGGCTTTTCTAGGCTTGCGAACTATAGGCTTAATGTCCTTTGTTTATGGCTAGAGTCCACTAATAAGTGAGTACATACCATATTCATCTTTTTGGGTCTGGGTTATCTCACTCAGGATAGTGTTTTCTATTTCCATCCATTTGCACGCAAAATTCAAAATGTCATTAATTAGATAGATGATAGATAGATAGATAGTGTGTGTGTGTGTGATTGTGTATGTGTGTATTGTAAAACAAATCAGCAAGCCAGCAGATTTGAATGGTTTTTTCAGAAAGTAAAAAGCAAGCAAATGTAAATAAACTGACCTCAGTGTCAGAATGACAGATTGATGTTCCAGCCTTGTGGTGATACATTTTTATGAAAATATATCTTGAACCATAAAGGATTAAACTTTTGGTAGATCACACAACAAAAGTTATCTAAGACCATATACTTAGCCTGCTGTCATACTGTGTGTTCAACACACGTAAGTTTACAGTGCCTTTAAAACAAACAAACAAAACAAAGCAAAACAAAACAAAATTGATGCAACCAACTTGGCTTTCTTTGGATTTCTGTTGTCATCAGCTTTTGCAACCTAAGCTAAATGAATAGCTTTACTCTTATGTTATCTTCTCTCCTACCGAATCAGAATAATTATGTGTGTGTGTGTGTGTGTGTTGTGGTAACCATTCACTGAAAATAGCCAATGTAGTTGATGAAACTTTCAATCAACTCCCCACTATTAATGTCGCAAACCTCATAGATGTAGTTTGATAACATCTGTATGCTTTTCTGAGTCAACTGGGTGACTTTTTTCCTTTTATATTTGTTACAGAGGTCTGTAGAGGATCTATTATTCCTTTCCCCTGTCACATTTTCTCTGCTAATCAATAATTGTTGAGTAAAGTTTTTGTTTGGGGGAAACAGTAGGTACAAACCAGATACACACCACAGACAGACTATAGACATGCCAGTAACCATAAACTACAGAGAAATGGGAGACACAATAAAAGGAACATAGAATTCAAATTTGGACTCATTCATAATCCATGAAATTCAAGAGGACATCAGTGTGATAATTCCTTAATACGACACTGATGCATCTTAGTGTTCTCTGAGGCTATGTTTAAGATGTGAGCTGACACCAGGCCTTGCTGTGTGCGGCACTGAGATGAAGAATGTTTCCTATTTCTATTTACTGTGACAAGAACTGGAAATATGCTAGCACCGTGAGACCTCATAGCAAGAACTTTTGTAACATTGGGCCCCTCAACATTTTATCATAAATTGCAATTGTGGGAGGGGGTGGGTTATTTTCTTCAATGGTGTTGATCATTGATGAGTTGTCCAAGCTCTGATTTTAGTAACCACACATAAAAGAAGACATGGAAGTAGAAGGAGGCCTTAGTGAGAAGACGGAGGCCAGTGTGGGTAGGGCCAAAGCAAGAGTCAGTAAAAATGACTGAAAGGCATTACAGAATTGTATAAACCTCAATAACAATTATTATTTAATTACAGTTAAACAGCTTTCTAAAATAAAGACTCTAATATTAAATATATATCCATCTGTTTCTGTTTGGATAAATGGAGATAAAGACATATATTTGAGCATAGCTCTATATGACATTAAGGATTTGATTGGACACATGACAGCTGATCTGTTTTTGTTATACAGACGTTCAGAGTGTGTTGATCCTGGTGACAATTGTTTGCCATCGCAATAATCGAGCCTGCTAAGAGTCAGTTAGAATGCCATGTTAGACTATGCTGCAAACAATTTCTTGGCAGCTATAATTTAACAGGTGTCATTAAAGCATGCGACCTGTGTCTGAAAATGTCAAAGCAGCAATTAAACTCTCTCATTGTGCTTTTATGAGGGGAAAATAATATTTTACAGATTTTCAGATTTGCATGACCCATGCATAAACAACAGCATCAAACAAGATGCAATTTGTTTGTTTTATTTTGTTGAATTAGAAAAGGAGATTATGTTATGTTGATAGGAAATATGGAATGTCTTTGCTTGTTTACTTTTCCAGGAACGACCCAGATGAGCACACAAGAATGTCACACTGCTCAATACGATTAGCCTGCCAGAGAGAAAACAGTGGCAGCCTAACAGTTTCCCTCGAGTAAACTAATTGTTATCTTTAAAGCTCATTTATATTTTGTATGCATGCGTGCTATGTGTCTCTGTATGCAGATACCTGCAGAGGTCAGTCAGTAGGGGTCATCAAATCTTCTGGGGCTGGAGTTACAAGTGTTTATGAACCACTAAATATGGGTGGTGTTCAGGAATCAAACCGGAATCCTCTGCAATAGCAACAAGTGCTTTTAACTGCGGAGCCATTACTCTGAGTTCCACTGTTGCTTGTTAAATAGGCAATTCTGAGAGCTAACAAAAATAGAGTAAGAAAAAGTTACAAAATTTTATTTATTTTTCTATTACATTTTTTCTAATATTTTAAAATTTCCAAATGTAACAGAATAAAATTTAGTATATATGATAATGTGTTTAAGTTTGCAAAGATCATAAGAAACCCTGTTTTAACACATAATATTTATTACAGCTTGCCACATACCAGATGCTGTACTAAGTATTTGACATGTACTCTTTGATCTAACCTCCCACTACTAACATGAAGTAGAATATCTATTTATATTTTTCAGTATTTGTTTGAGTTTTTAAAATTATGGTAGTTAATATTCAATTTAAAAATTTCTATTTGCAACTTTTATTTATTATTATTATGTGTATGCTGTGCACATATGGGTGCATTGCTAAATAAGAAAGGACAACCTTGTGGAGTCAATTCTCTTTCATTACTTTTACATGGGGATCAAACTTACCTTGTCAACTTTATATACAATGTACCTTATATATTAATCCACCTCACCAACCCCTGGCAGGATGGAGAATTACAGCAGATATATATCTGGGTGCATCGTTGAGGGAGTACTTAGATCAGATGAACTGAGGTGGAAAAACTCACTCACAATGTAAGCAACAGCTTTACATGCCCTTGTGGCAAGACAAGCACAAAGAAGAAGATGAGCTAAACACCAGCATTCATCTCCCACTGCTTCCTGCCTGTGAATGCCCTGTGAGCAGGCTCCTCATGCTCTTTCAATTGTTAATCCCCCTACACAATGGACTGTTCCTCCGAATGAGAATGTAATATATTCTCCCTTCTCTAAGTACTTCTGTCTGGGATTTTGTCACAGCAGCCACAGAAGCAGTCAATATACACGTTAGCTTCATGGTCCAGTTCATACAGGGCAAATGCAGAGACATAGAAGCAACATCCCGGGCTTTGGGGCTAGACGACATGTCTTGGGCTTATAAAATAGCTGTGGTTCATTCTACTTGAAGGAAGATAGGGACCAATATATTTTACAAAATAAGAAAATACAAAAGCCAAGCTTTGTTACATTCAGCTTCTCACTTTTTTATTTTTATTTTATTTTTTGCTTATTTATTCATTTATTTATTAAAAATTTCCACTTCCTCCCTGCCTCCCTTTTCCCTCCCCCTCCCCCTCCCCACCTCACCCTCCCTCTCTAGTCCTAAGAGCAGTCAGGGTTCCCTGCCCTGTGGGAAGTCCAAGGTCCTCCCCCCTCCATCCCGGTCTATGAAGGTGAGCTTCCAAACAAACCAGGCTCCCACAGAGTCAGTCCATGCAGTAGAATCAAAACCCAGTGCCATTGTCCTTGGCTTCTCAGTCAATTTTCATTGCCAGCCACATTCAGAGTGTCCAGTTTGATCACATGCTCCATCACTCCCAGTCCTGCTGGCCTTAATGAGCTCCCTTTAGATCAGTCCCATCGTCTCAGTGGGTGGACGCACCACTCGTGGTCCTGACTTCCTTGCTCATGTTCTCCCTCAATAGAAGAATGGTTAAAGAAGGTGTGGAACATATACACATTAGAGTTTTACTCAGTAGTAAAAAACAATGACATCTTGAATTTTGCATGCAAATGGATGGAAATAAAAAACACTTTACTGAATGAAATAACCCAGACCCAAAAAGAGGAATATGGTATGTACTCACTCATAAGTGAACTCTAGCCATAATTAAAGGACATTGAGCCTATAATTCGTGATCCCAGAGAAGCTAGATAAGAAGGTGAACCCAAAGAAAATCATATAGATATCCTCCTGGATAACCTTCCTTATTGCCAGGCAAAAAGTTGGGTGCACAGGGGTGGGGTGGATGTAAGGGGAGATGGGTAGAAAGAAGGAAGAAGGGGAGGATTCTGGAGAGATTTGGGGAATGGGATGGGTGGGATGGAAGATGGGTGGATATGGGAGCAGGGAAGTAGATATCTTAATTAAGGGAGCCATTTTCGGGTTTGGAAGAGACTTGACTCTAGAGGGGTTCCCAGGTCCAAGGAGAGGTCCTTAGATTGTTCCTTGGGCAGCAGAGGAAAGGGTGCCTGATCTGGCCTTGTCCCATAGCCACACTGATGAATATCTTGCATATCACCATAGAACCTTCATCTGGCGATGGATGGAGATAGAGACCCACATTGGTACACTAGATTGAGCTCCCAAGGTCCAAATGAGGAGCAGAAGGAGGGAGAACATGAGCAAGGAAGTCATTTTTTTTTAAATGAGTAAAAATCAATCTGGAAAAGGAAACACACTGTTGAGAAATTCAATGTGACACGGGGCAAGAGAGAGTTGAAAAGTAGAAAAATCATAATGTAAATTTTTATTTTACCTGTCATAACTTTGCTGAAAGGTCAAATGCCCTGAATAAGTATGTGTATGTGTTTTCTCTGTTAAACCACAATATATAAAATTGTAAAAGAGCACATCATTATATATTTTCCTATACATTTAGTCTTTTCTTCTAAAATATTTTTTATTTTATCACTAGAAATGTTTCATTGATGAATAGATGATAGTAATAAATGATAGATAAGTGAGTGATGGATATTTATTGTAGATGATACTTCAATGGACAAATGATAGATCTATTCCCCAGCCTTAGGTGTAGCATGAAGGCTGGGCTTGTTGTGGTTTCTGTCCTTCCCTGTTCCTACAGCTGTCAGAAAATCATACAGCCAAAAAAAACCACACAGAGGTCTCCATAAGATTATAAACTGTTTGGCCCATTAGCCCAGGCTTCTTATTAGCTCTTATGACTTATATTATTCTTATCTATGTTAGTCACATGGATCAGTATCTTTTTCAGCAGGGCAGGTCACATCCTGTTTCTTCCGTGATCTGGATAGGACTATGGAGGAATGGGCTTCCTCCTTCCCAGCATTCTCCTGTTCTCATTGGCCCACCTTTACTTCCTGCCTGGCCAATCAGCGTTTATTTAAAACTTGATTGACATAATACAGACAATTTTCCCACACCACTTAGGTGTTATTCTTCCTCTTTCATGGTTCCCTTTCTATTTTCACATCCTACACACAAATGCGTGCACACATGTGCACACACACATACACATACATACACACAGACTTCTATTTCTGCTTATGAGAGGAAACATGAAGAGTTTTTCTTTCTGAATCTGGCTTACTTCACTTAATGATGTAATAATGATTTCCCATTCCATCTGTTTTTCTACAAATATCAGGAACTTATTCCTCCAGCATGTATTTTACAGCCACATAAAAATACTTTTGTGTGTGTAAAATTCCACATTTTCTTTATATGTTCATCTATTGATGAATTTCTAGGCTGGTTCCATTTCTAGGAAACTGTAAATAGCACAGTGATAAAACTGGATGTGATATGTTGACACACCCAATATACCCAGGAGTGTACTGATATACCCAGCATGTATCCAGGAGTGGCATTGCTGTAACCTATAAGAGCTTTATTTTAGGTGTTTTAAAGAACCTCTACGGTGATTTCCACAGCACTTTACCAGTTCATATTCTCACCAACAGTTTGGAGAGAAAATAAGTAGTGGCTAGAAGGGACAGAAGAGGACTGTGGACTAGAAGGATAAATATTAACAAAGTGTAACTGCTTTGACAATGCCACAAAGAAACCCATTGTTGCATGTGCTAAATTTTAAAAAAAATAAAATTAAAGAATAGTACTTTTAAAAGTATTGAACTACATTTTATCTTTGCCCTGGAAAAAGACAATTTAACTAGGATGATTTTGATTATTTTTATCTTTCCTACATATATATTAATATTATTTTCCACTTTTGAAATTGTTCAGACAAGTGTAATCTCTGTCCCTTTCAAGAAATGTCTAGAGAAATGGGAACCTGTGAGAATTGACTTTGTTACATCATTCTTAAAATGGAGAACTATGCTCTTAAATCTGTGGACCACAAATTGACTTTGGCATGCCATACACTGCTGCAGTATCCACAGCTACAGCCTTCTGCCTTTTCCTGGAGAGAAAGTCTCACCAATAACTATAAATTTAGGAAGACAAGGCTAAACCATTTATTTTCTATGGTTCACAATTCAGAAATTGAGAATCCTAATGATTTGAATTTTTGTCTCTTTCCACCACAATCTTTATCTTTTCTTCTGTGACTCACATTCTGGGTGCTGGTGATTCTGTGTATGACTCACATTCTGAGTGGTGGTTTTGTGTGTGTGTGTGTGTGTGCAGTTAAGTGACACATCATACTGCACAGAACTTGCGAGCATTCCTTGCATGTAGCTGCCCACACTACAGTATATGCTTATAAATATATGGCAGTGAATACATGCAGAATCAGAGAAGGAAATCATGTACTCTATTTTTTCACCCTTTGTCTTATTGCTTTGAGACAAGATCTCTAGATCAAACTTGGAGCTCACTGATACAGCTATTGCTACTATCCAGCTTCTCATGGAGAATGTCCTACATCTTCCTCTCAAGGTTGAAGTGGAAACATTCAGGATGCTCATGTAGAATTTATATGTATCCTGGAAATCTGAATTAAATTGTCTCAATTTCAAGGCAACACTTTAGCCACCAAGCAATGTTCCACATTGCTCTTCTCTTTGTTGTTAATTTCTCAAATCTACCAGTGCTGCACATTTTCTGTTCATTTATAGTTGTATTTAGTGCTTTAACTATCCTCACATTTATTTTTTTTAATTATTACTTGTTTTTCATGTATCAATGAATATCAACACATATGTTGCCTCTGATCTCTGCACATGTTCCATGGTACACGTGTTTCAGCACTCACACACATATGTACATAATTATCAAACACATATACAGCACACACTAAGATAAAATAAAAAGGAAATGTACTGGGGAAATGGCTTACTGGATAAAGGTCTTGCTGTACACACCTGAGAAACCTGAGTTCAGATCGCCAGGACACATGTAAGAGTTCGATACTTCAGTCATTTGTAACCCCAGTCTTGTAATGCAGAGACAGGTAGATTCTTGAGACTCCCTTCTCACCCAGTTTAGACAAAAAAGTAAAGTGGAGGGCAATATAGGAGGACAACTGGTACCAATCTCTTGTCTGCATGTGTACATACAGTTGATGCACCCATACACATGTGTATACACATGCATGAACACACAACATAAGAATGTTAACTATAGAAAACAAAACAATAAATCAAAGGAAAAACAAGGATTCTGTATGGAGTTTCTATTTGGAAATTATGTTCTACAGAAAAAAAAACATGTATTCAAATACATCCAGGTTTAGAAAATGAATGTAGTTATATGATTCTATGTTATATTATATAAAATATCAAAGACAAAAGGCTTGCAAGATATTGGTGAAGAATTCACTAACCTCTTCTCTTTTTTTTTCCTTTTTAAATAAGAAACTATTGTCACAAACAGAAAACAACATTTAAATAGAAACAGTTTAAGAAAAAGAAAAGTAACACAATGAAAGTAAATTCCTAAAACATGAGAAGGAGGAAGTCAAATTAACAGGGACTAAACACAGATGTATCTTAGTGGATATATACTGCGGCTTTACTTGAGTGGGTGATTTGGAAATCAACACGGCCTTGTCATGAACCCTGAAGTTTCTTTCACACACAGATCTGATCTAGAGGTTAGCATTTGAGTTATTCAAACTGGAATCTTTTCAAACTGATAGGGTCAAGAGTTCTCCCTTCAAAAACAGACACCTGGATGAATTTTCAATTTTACTACATTTCTTCATTATGTATTAAGAACAGTTTAGTGCCATTTGGAGTGGTGTGGCGATATATTTTTATGATAATATCTTTTATGTTTTAAGAGACAATAAATTTTGCTGGACCCCACAGCTGAGTTAACAATAGACATTGAGATCATTTAAGACTTCATCTGATAGCATGTTGTGTATCCAGCCTGTTTCTTTAACTCACCTCTAGAAAAACTCTGGAACAGCCAGCCTTGCTTGCCTTGAACTTCCCATGCATTTATTCATCTTTTACAATCTATGCTAATACATAGTTTTAATCTTAAATTATGTATTCTTCCACAACCCTGACTCAGAGCAATATGTGTGTATGAATGTGTGCTATTGTAATCGTTTACTGAAAACAGCCAAAGGGTTGAAATAAACTTCATATAACAAACATCTGGCATAAATATTGAAATCAACATAGTACTATAGTTTAATAGTGGTGTGTTTGCAGTAGTGTTTGTTCTCTAGGTCAGCTGGGTTCAGTCAGAGCCAGTAGCCTAATCCTTTTTTAAAATTCTGTTAAAGATTTTTATAAAGTGTCTCATCCTTCCTGATGTGATGCTTTCTGATGTGTTCAATGAATACAGAGCAAAGCCCTTGGCCAGAGTGACACAGGAATAGGAACAGATCTGAGATACTCAAGGGGTAGAACACAGAAAAGCTAAAACCCACAAACTACATACCGAAGGAATGGGGAGAGAAAGGGAGAATTCATATGTGGATTCACTTTTGTCAAATTAGACAAAGGGGAAGTGGTGAGCATTACATTCTTTAATGTAACTCTGATGCATTTTGGTGCATTTGATGTTGTCGTTAACATGTTTGCCCAGTGGATTGTGACAGCAAATCTGAGATAATACACAGGCATGTTTTGGCTACAAAAACAATGAAACAAATATGCACCCCAAATAAAACACTAACATAACTTTGTGCATTTCTGGGACAGAAAAATTTAAAGTTCTGTATACTGTTCCATGCTTAAATCAGTGTAATGACTGACAGTTACTGAGCTGAGTTCTGTGCCTAGTGATCTCTTTAAGAGCCTTCATTTATGGAAGAAAATAAAGTCAACTCCACAAATAACAATATTTATGAAATTATACCCATATTTTGCTGAGTTTTTTCTTCCATTCCATCAACATATACTCCTCTTGCCTTTGTTGACTTTTCAATGTATTACTACATTGGCCTGGCTGGCCTGAACTCCCTATGTAGAAAAGTTTGGATTCAAATGTACGGAGATCCACCTCTCTGTCTCCTCAGTGCTAGGATTAAAGGTGTGTGCCATGAAGTCTTGCTCTATATGTACTCTTATTACTTAAATAAATATGCACTGAGAGCTATATATTTTCTTAAGGGATAAAAGGTTTATATTTTTCTTTTCTTTACTAGATTTTTGAGAATTTTATATGATGTATTTGAATTTTATTTGCCCATATCCCCAAACTCCTTCTAGATCTGATCCCCTTATTACCCATCTAATTTTATGTCCTATTTCCAAAGCAACCATTAAGTCTAACATGCTGCCTATTTATTCTTGGATATGTGATCATCCACTGCTGCAGGGTTAACGTGCCAGGGCTACACCAACAATAAAACCGATGCTTCCTTTCCTGGTAGTTGCTAATTGCCAATTACTCCTCAGCTAAGTGGTAGGACTTCATGACCATCACCCTCTCCATTACGTAATTTTGTTTGGCTTGAGTTTGTAAAGGACTTACCTGTGCTGTTGCAACTATTGTGGTTTCTTAAGTGCAACTATCCTGTTGTGTTTAGAAAATAGTTTCCTAGTAGGCATCCATGAATTTTGGCTCTTACTGTTTTTACCGCCTCATCCTCAATGATCCCCAAGCTATGGGATGAATGAATATGATACAGGTGTTTCATTTTAGGAATTGTCATTCCACAGTCTTTCATTCTTTATACCTTGGTGAACTGTAGTTCACTGTATTAATCACCATCTACTGCAAAAAGAAACTTTTGTGATAAGGGTTGAGAGACTATAACAACAAATTATTAAGAATAAGTTCAATTCTGTGTCTGTCTGGTAGAATAATAGTTATAGGTTGTCCACTAGGGTCTATGTCCTCCCAAACTACAGGCTTTGGACCCAACAACAGTGTCTGATGTGAGCTCTGTTTTGAGGAACAGCCAAAAGTGCAACCAGATATGGATTGATTGATAGATTGGTTACCTCCATGACATTTGTGCAACTATTATATCATTAGGCGTGTAAGCCAGACTAGTCATAATTGTAGATAGCAGAGTTCATACCCGAGTAAAAGTGATGATTACTTTTCTCCTCTTGCAGTATCCAACACTACAAACTCTAACAAACAGAGTAAAGCTTCCATACTGTTAAAGCTTCATTTTTCCCACATCCTACAAGTCAATTTTATGTTTTTTTAGCAATAAAGTCTTTAAATTTTTCCTTATTTTCATTTTTAACATCTTTTTAGGATTCCATACATGAGTATAATATTTATATTGTTTCTCTACATACTGCATCCCTCCCCAGTTCCTCCTCATTCTCTCCCAACTTCAAGATTTATTTTTTACTTGATTATTTTTTTCGTATGCATATATATTGCATGCTGTATCCATTTAATGCTGCTCATACGTGAACATGTTTAATGATGACAATTTGGGATTGCCCAGTTTGCCTTGGGGCTTGTCCCTGGAGACGACAGATTCTCCCATCTCAGCCATCCATTGATTAACTGTAACTATTTTGTGAAATTTTGTGAGATTTCCCAAATCCATGTCTGATATCAACTTACATTGTCATTGTGCAGGTCTTGTTTAGACAACCATTGAAATTTCAAGATGCTACTTTTGGTTCTCTAGCTTTTAGAATCTTCCTGTTCAAAGTGTGGGAGACTTCCCTCTAAGGTGTTAGTCAGAGACCCAAGAGATTCCCAAAACAATATAGGTTATTACCATTGCCGTTTGTTGTCTCCTTGAGCTTGAATGTAAGACTAAAGGTCCTACCTAACTATGTCCAAGAAAGCAACAATAGCATTCTTACGTTGAAGGTAACCAAGAGCCAAGAACTGCATAACTGTCTGTTTTCAAGGCATGTACAATAGAGAATTCATTGTATACTGTGAATACCGCCAACCTAGCAAACTTCCAATGACTGGTAAGGTCATTTACCCTAGGAGAGCAGCCACTATCACCACTTTCCTAAACCAGTATAATTTTCAATAATGTTTGAAATTTTTATGTTTATACTCACAGGTGAGTGCAGCTCATACCCTACATCAAAAAAGATTTTTTTTTCCTTATGCTTCTTCTTTTTAGTTTTTCAAGACAGGATGTCTCTGTAGCTTTGGAGCCTGTCCTGGAACTAGCTCTTTCAGACTAGGCTGGCCTCAAAATCACAGAGATTCACCTGACTCGGCCTCCCGAGTACTGGGATTAAAGACATGAGCCACCAACGCCCAGCAAAGAAGCTTTTTTGTGTTTTTTGTTTGTTTGTTTGTTATCTTGTAGCACACAGAGCCTATCACAGACACTCAGCATGCAAAGAACAGTGGATTCAGGCTTTCTAGTCCCCAATTGATATATCAATAATATAACCTCTATATCTAAGGCTTAGGGACACTGAAAAAGTAATGCAGTCTTCTCAACAAGTTTTAACTGGTAATCAAGAATATTGGCAATATCCTGTGATATATAGAGGTGTATAGGACTTCATTGGTCAACAAATCCAATAGCAGTAACCCATTCCTGGCATAGGGCTTTCTCTTTGTTAGCCTGTGGTATCTAGTTATAGAATTATTGCCCTGTTATAGGGTAACTGTATTTACAGTGTGTGTGTATGTGTGTGTACATATATGTACACACTGTTTTTTTAAAAAAAAAACTTTTTCATCTCCATTTTCCCACCTCTACTCTGTCTCCACATCCTACTGCACTCTTCCTGTTCCCTTATTTCCGTTTAATCCTTCCCACCATTGTACTCTATCTCTCTTTCCTTGAAAGCCCATCTGATTGTAACTAATTTCCTCATTTCTATGTGTATTCCAAACAGAGCACAAATACCTAAAAATTCCAAAAGAGAGAGATCATGTGTCATCTACCTCTCTGGACCTGATTACCAACTCTGTTCATTTACCTGTAACGTTCATAATTTTATTTTTTGATATCTGAGTAACAATCCATTATGTCAATGTACAACACTTCCAATATCCGTTCATTATCTGATGGACATCTAAACTGCTTCTTCTTTGTGGTTGTTGTAAACAAAGAAGCAATGAACATGGATGAGAAGAAATCTCTGTATGAATATGTCAAGTCCTTTGAGGATGTTTCCAAGAGTAATATTTCTGGATCTTGTGTTAGATCAATTTTCGGCATTTTGAGGAAACTCCACAGTGATTTCCATTGTGGCTACACCAGGTTGTACTTTTACCTGGAGTGAATAGTGTTCCTTCCCCGTATACGTATCAGCATTTATTGTCATTGTGTGGTATTTTGTTTTGTTACTTTTTTGCTTTATCTTAGCTCTTCTGCCTGTGGTGAAATAAAAATTCCAGAGTAGTTTTAATTTGTATTTTCCTGGTGGCTAAGGATATGGAGCAATAAAATAAAAAAAAAAGTTCTTAAGTGTATATATTTCATCTTTTAAGAATGATCTGTTTAGGTCCATGTCTCGTTTTTAATTGTGTTGTTTATTTGCTTGTTTATGTGTATGTATGCATGCATGGGGGTAGTCTGTTGCTTTAGTGCTTTGTGAAGGTCAAAAAACAAAGAGAAACCTTGCAAAGTTAGTTTGCTCCTTCTACCTTTCCCTGAGTTTCCAGAGTGGATCTTGGGTCACTAAGCTTGCATAACAATGGACATTACCAGCTGAGCCATCTTGATGGTCCTGTTTGTTTTCTAATAAATTCGGTAGCTATGCCCAAGTTGAGATCAACAGAGAGACACCACCGGAATCCAGTCAAGTCCAGAATGCAAAGTTTATTCTTTCCAGCCAGGCTGGGAGCTCAAACACTACATACGATGCAGAGCAGCAGGGAGAGCTCCCATAGGGTTGACATACATAGTCAAAAACCACAAGCCAGGTTTATTTAGGGTCAAGGAAGTTGGTATTGCTAAGCAAGAAGTGTGGACTACTTCTGCACACCCCTTCTTCCATTAAGTGGCTACTTCTGCTTCTGTGCATGCCCCTGTCCTCCCCCGAGCAGTTACTTCTGTTTCGGTCTAGACCACAAAGCTGGGTGTTGACAGTTGGCAAATCGTGGAACTTTTATAGCTTTTACTCAAACCACTGTCCTAACCAGCTCTTAATCTTTCAAAGTTTTTTAAAATTTTTCATGTCCTTACAAGGTAACGTTTAGGACCCTTTGTGGGGCTACCAAGATGGCTCAGCAGGTAAAAGCACCTGTTTTCAAACTGAATGATCTGAGTTTGAGCCTCAGGATTGAAATGATGAAGGTAAAGAGAAGAAATGAGGCCTGTAATGGTCCCTGACCTCCAGTCATGAACGATAGCATGCAAAACCCACAATGCACGTATGTATTCACACACATAAAAATAAAACCAAATGCAATAAAAAATTAAGAAAATAATTTGTGATCCAAAATTATTTCTAATTTTGTAACTTTTGACAACAGTTTGTCTGCAGGGTAGCATTTCATTCAATAGTAAAAGAAGATGGCACAATAAAAACCAAGAAGATAAAAATTAGGACTTTAGCTGTCATACGTAGTATCAGTTAAGGTTGATTGGCCCATGAAAGGATGAAAAACACCAAGTATGCTTAAATATCTGGAATCTAAACTTGATTACTGTGACATGTGCTCTGCACTTTCAGCCAGTTCTATGAAGAGGGAAGAAGTAGGGAGTTTTTCCTTTTCAGGTAAGAAAGACACACAAGGACTGGAAAGATAGCTCAGTAGGTAAAAGTGCTTTGTGCCGAGACTGACAGCCTGAGTTTGAGAAAGGAAGGAGAGACTGACTCCACTGAAATGTCCTCTGACTTCCATATGAGTCTCGTGGCATCCTTTCTCCCAATGAAATGATTAAAAATATAATTACAAAATGTTTTTAAAGGGAAGAACATTGCAGGAATACACTGTATCAACACTAAACAAGGGGAATGACGGTAAGCACAGACAAAGCACAAATGCCTAAGCTACAACAGAAGGCAGTGGAGTTGCTAGCTGACTGGAAGACAGATGGAGGGACAATCCCATGCATGAGAAGCAGACTGGCTTTCTTCTATGGGAGGAATTCTGAATAACTTGATTAGATTTTCCCTTTTATTCATGTTTTAACAGAAAATTATTTCAAATGGGTTTTTAAATTAAAAGAAATGTTTCTGACCCTCTGATATCAAGAATAAACCAGATAAAAGTAGCACAATTCTTTCTAGTAAAGAGAGCCGAAGCACTGAAAGTCTATCAATTAGTTTTTTGTCTATTCAATACTGAGGGATGGAACCCTTTTCTTCTGAGATTATGTAGCCAACTAATTTCAAAGGCCGTTTAAGAGCAAAATTGGATTCCGTTTTGGAAGGAAGAACAGAGATACCAATAGCAGTCTATGATCTTAAATAACAGACTAGAGTCTAAGAAAGAACAAGGAATGAATTTTTCAATTTTTGTTCTAGTACTGAATTCACATTTCCAAAGAGGAACAATTTAGCTGCTTCTATATCCTGTAGCTATTTGAAAGTTATGAGTCCTTTTTATAGGTCTGTAAATACTGTTATTATTATTACATTCTCCATTTCTCTGGAGTTTGTGGTGTTCATAACCACAGCAAAGTCTTACATGGTTAGGAAATATTAATCACTTTAATAGCAGTGGTTACCCTGTGATAGGTTTTCAGCCTGGCATGCATGTATAAACACAGGTGTGCATACACCTAAGTGAGCTAATTTATTAGTCAGTTTAGAATATCCTGGGACTTAAGAACTCCCACAAGCAGAGAAAACATTCCATTTGGAGAATATTGCTTATAAAGCAAGTGACCCTAAGGGAAGGATGTAGGGAGACAGGAGGACATGCTGAATCTTTCCTGGTAAGCCACGACCTCGTGGTGGCATACAGATTATTAGATATTGGTTAATCAAGATGTGAGAGTTAGCCAATAAAAGGTTAGAACTAGTGGGTCAGGCAATGTTTAAAAGAATACAGTTTCTGTGTAATTATTTCAGGTAAAGCTAGCCAGGCGGGTGGCGGGAAGCGGCCCACAGTTCCTTCTACAAGGAAGGAGAAATTGAAGAATCAGAAAAAAAAGGAGTAAGGAGAGGAAGAGGAAAGGGATGTAGGGGTCAAGGGAAGGTAGGAAGGGGGAAAGAAGGAGAGGTTGGGAACAGGAAATAGTGCCAGAGAGAGTCCTTGATTATCCACTACCTTCACTCTGTCCTTCATCACCCTGATCACTCACCTATCACCAGCTCTAGATGAACCCATGGGTGGTTCTGAATCCTCATGATCCAATCACTGGGTCAAAATACTTGGAAAAATCTCATTTTAAAGAGGAAAGATGTATTTTTCTCACAGATTTAGAGGTCTATAAATGAAGATTCAAGGTGTTTCTGCCTCCTATGTCTGGAGTATTGTAAAAACAAAACAAAACAAGACATGGCAGTTGGGAGTGTGTGGTGTGCAGAGTGGCTGCTCACCTTATGGGTGTGGTGTGTGGCTTTTCCTGGAGAGGCATGAACAAGCATCTACTCCTCCCAAATACAGAAATAGGACAAGTCCAAATGATTCCATCTAAGTACAACCACCCATAATTATATTAGTAGTATAGAAGTATGGGTGGCTGCTTATAGGAGCATGGTTGACAGGGCAGTGACCTATACAAAGCCCATCCCAGCATGTGTGCTGCATCCCCAGAACTTCATGAACAATGTGTAGGTAGCTTCAAAGTTTAGAGTCTTTTCTCCGTAGTCCCTATCACCTAATAAACTCGCAGGAAGAAAAGAAGCTTGGGAGTCTTTTAGCTTTCAGAGGCTTCTTATGTTGCTCCAGATGTTTTCTTGCAGTCTTAAAGATCCAGGATGTTATGTTTCAGTTTGGAACTCTGTAAACATCAGTGAGCCCTCCTCCAGAATGAAAGCTTCCATCTTGCAGGATATTGTTATAAAACAAACTAGAAGAAACAAATGGCATAAAAAGAAAGACAGAAGAACAGAGGGCTGAAGATGTCTGGAGGGAGAGCAAGAGAGCAAAGCCGAGGAAGGGGGTAGGAAAAGAGGGAAAAGGCAGCAAGAGGGAAGAGGAAAAGAAGGTAGGCAGAAAGAGTGGAGGAGATGGGGCTGGAGGAAAGGGGGGATGGCAAAGCATAGGAAAGGGAAGTGAAGAAGATAGGAAAGGGTGAGGGAAGGAAGGGTGTGAGGGAAAGAGGGGAAGCTGCGAGTAGGATGTGGTCCCTGAGGGACCCTGTGGTCTCTGAAGATCTATGTTCTTCAACTCAGTCTTACCTCTAAGAGTCCATCACTTTATATTCACCTATCACATTATAATCTCATTACTCCACTAATCCAAGGGTGAGGTCATGGTCCTCATAACCCAATCCTTTCCCCAAGGACCTCCTCTGAACTAAGCTGCCCTGGACAGCTCTCTTTCAGCATATGAGTGTTAGGACACAGCTTAAATCTAGTCATAGCAGATCCCTTGCATTTAAATACTAGACAGTTCAAGTAAATTATGTTTGAACAAACTTCCCAAGAATGATAAACCCCACAAGAAGTAAATATTAAATTTTAGCAAAGATTTTTTTTTGTATTGAAGTAATGTAAAGCTCCATCACTGAAGTTATGAAGGAAGGAACTTCGCATGACAGCGTATTATGCAATCTAATGCCAGTTTGCTTCTGCACCACCGTGCAGTGTTTACTTGGAGTGACTGAGGTACCTGAATGGCATCTCAAATGCGCTGCTGTAAATTAGCTTTGTAGTTAAGCTACTGAGACAATCTTTAAAATGAATGAAATTCATTGTGACAATCATCCTCGTGTCTGATTGTCACATGAAGAATTAGGTTTCAATATGAGGTTCTGAGTGTTTCCTGTCTCCTTTTAAAAAAGATTACTCATTTTTGCATTGTGTATTCCTGAGTGTGTATGTATGTGTATTGTTAGAAACAAAGAAAGACCTTGCTTTTGTACAAAAGAACTAATGAAGAAAGTGACAGTAGCTTACTACAGTATGCCTTTTTGTAAAAAGGGTGTGTGAAACCCCAATAAGGCAAAAAATGTACAAAAGAAAAGGCAATATGAGACAAAATGTCTACTAAAATACTACTGAGTTTGTTTGGGGCTGGTGTCTACTGCTAGGTATGGTGTCTACTCTGAAGTGTGACTTATATGTCCAGTGAGACTCCACCAGAGAAAACTGATGATTTTTTTCCTTTGCAAGGTATTAATTAAAGATAGCTTCTTGATTACTTCTGGGAACCCATGTCCACTTCCCCAACTCAGCACTAGGATGTTCTCTAGCTTAACCATGTATAGGCCCTTTACACACTGTTACAGTCTCTGTGAGTTCATATATGTATCCATCCTGTTGTGAATGCATCCCCTCTAGCAATTGTAATCTGTCTACCTTTTCTTCCACATAGCTTCCTGAGTCCTGAGTGAAGGGGTGGTTAATGAAGACAACCAAGTTAGGACTGAGTGCTCCAATATCCTTCATTTTCTTCTCATTGCCTAATTGTAAATCTCTGTGTTACTCCTCATTAACTACAAGGGGAAACTTCTCTAACACTAATCTATGGGAGGAGCATAATTTTGTTAGAAATCATTTTATTGCTATGATCTTTTAACAGAGCAATAGTATTAATGTAAAGTTTAGCTCCATCTATAAGAAAAGGCTTGTGAACTTGATTTTCTGAGACTGACACAACATGTTTATTATGATCATCCAAAGAGAATACTGGTTGCTAAAGTCAATGAGTGGGTGGAGTTAATGAAAGGGAGGTATGGGGTCGATGAGACCCTGGTGATAACTCTTCTGTATCTTGACTGCTGGGGGTGATGTCATCAATGGCATAGAACTAAACACACAAGGAAATGAATACAAGGACACAGTAAAGTCAACAAGGGGCAAGGAACTTATCATTTGAGTCCTTTTCTCTCCTCTTATTTTCCACGAAAGGACAATGACTGAAGAGTATGCAGGACTTGCATGTGATAGCCTTCCACTAGAATTGATTAAGAACCTACACTTAAATGGAAACATCCATTAAACAACAGACTGCCAAAACTTTAATAAAGATAGAATATGAAAAACTGAATTTCAGAAAAGTAAAAGGTTTAATTATCATTAATATTTATCAATAATTTTCCTTTATCCTCCCTCCAGAATTTCATATGTATATGCACTTTCTGACAAGTTGTGATACAGTTTCTACTAATCTTATCTATAATAGTCACTTGCATTGGGAAAATTCTGTTTTCAGTAACCTCAAGTTATTAGCAGTAAATTTAATATGGAGGTAAACTACATGAGCAATCAAAAATGGAATATTCCAAATGTAAGAAAATTTGAGAGTAGTAAGTTATCCCCAGCATCAGTACTGAAAACTTTAGCAAACTTTTGGATATCATATGTGTGTGTGTGTGTTATATAAAAAACGATAAGGAAACCTAGCTGAGAGGAGTCCAGTATGATGTGTTCTGTAGTGTAAAAAGACCTGTTTGAAGGGCCTTGAAAGACGGCTCAGTAGTTAAGAGTGCTTGCAGATCTTCTAGGAGACGTAAGTTCATCTCTTAGCAACCACTTGTTACTCCTCCTACAGCTGATCAAATATCCTCTTCTGGCCCTGTAGACCCCTGAACTCATGTGCACACTCACACATAAATAGAAATGGCAGTATATTTAAAGAAGAGGACATGCTTGAGGAGTACAAACACTTGTTTTGAGTATTTGAATAATTATTTATACATAAGACTATTTAGTGTTGTATACTTTCGCTGCAAGGTCAAGTACATACATTAATACTGTTGCACACGTGTGTACATGTTTCTGTTCATGTGCATATATTCATCATCCTAAAAGAAATAGTAAGCAAAGCATGTAAAATTTGCTCAGAGGTTGAGTACTTGCCTGTGATGTGAGTGTTTCTTGTTCTAACTTCCAGGAATGCAGAAGATAAACTGTGTTGGGTTTTTCAGAAAACTCCAAACTGACTTTGAGAGTATCTGAAGGGTTTAATTTCTTGTAGACAAGGGCAATCAATTTGGTCCTGAGACTTTCTTTGACATCTTGGGCAAGATAATCTGTTGGTATCTCTAAAGCTCCTCAGCATCCTGCCTCCTCACTCTCCTATGTCACAGGCTTTGTTTTGTAAATGAATAGACAGGTCTCCTGCTTCCACAGGTACTTGTTATTTGAAACCTTTTGCTAGAATTCAGAAAGTTCAATGCCTTTAGAGTCATTTTGATTTGTATGTGTTTATGGGTGTATATCACATGTGTGCAAGTGCCTATAGAGGTGAGGAGAGGTCACCAGATATTCTGGTACTAGAATTACAGGAAGTCTTGAGCTCTCTTATGTGGATGCTAAGAACCTAACTTGATAGATTTGGAAAAGCAGTAAAGGCTCTTAACTGCTGAGTGCTCTCTCTATCCCCAGGAAAGTTCAAAATTTGACCTTTCTGATTCCTCAGTAAACAGTCAGATGTATATCGTTTTCTACTATATGCTTTTTACATCTGCATATGTCTGGTGCTAAGGCAGAAATCAGATACTTCTCACATATTTAAGAAGCTATCTTGGTAACCATGGTTAATGGATGCAGTGGACTGTATTTGAAATGAATGACCGCCCTACCTACTGCAGAGAAGCCACAGCCAGCTCTTGGTACAGTAAATGCTGAACTTTTCAAAGATAAAAATCAAGTGAGATTAGTACATATCCTTGACATTTAGTTTTCAGTCACAGGGAAGGTCATAGCTAAAAGGTCACCGAGAAGAATTCGCTCATTCACAAATAAACAATGCTGTTATTTTGTAAGAAAAGTGACAAATTGTTTTCTATAGACCCATGAATGTAAAGGGGTGTTACAAACACAACTTTTTAATTCAAGCCATAGTCTTCCATTTCTGGACTTTGGAATGTAAAAAGAAAATCAAATCATGCTCATCTTCCAGGGGTTAATGTGCAGTACTTGTTTCCTTTGTAGCTCTTTACTCTTTGAACTTGGCATTCAAGAATATGATTTGCTTAGCACTTGTTAGGTGCTAATTGTGTGGTACAATTTTGCATTCATTCTGTTTATTTAAATTGCCTTGGATTAGAAAGTTCTCTCTTATCTGTGATGTGCCCCCATCTCTCTCATATTTAGCTTTTTACAAAAGGCTAAATTTCTTGTTAAATAGTGTAAAAAGTGAAGACTAGCTTATGATCAAAGGCACAGAAGTGGATCTTGCTGAAGAGTGCAAAAACAGTAGTTCTTCCCTGTTCTTCGGGTGTGCATGTCAATGTAAACCTTGGGACAGATCCATTAAATTGATATTAACTAAAACAATTGCATAATAAAATTCTATGATTTATTTAAAAATTTGAGACCAGGTGTGGTAGTACACTCCTAGCATGTTAACGTGTCGGAAGAGAAGGAAAGATAGTCAGGAATGAAAGGCCAGTCTCGATTTCATAAGACCCTTTCTTGCAAAACAAAGCAAAGCGTCAAGAAACAATCTTTGAGTGTCAAAATCTATTTCAAATGCTCACTTCAGATTGATGTCTAGTTAGTGTGTATTTTGAAGTGAAGAATTTTAAATCTTAAATCTCATTCTTGTAAGAAAAACAACACACAATAAGGTCCTGACTTTGTATGTCTTTTCAGATGAGCTAACAAATTCGTCAGAAACAAGATTGTCACTAGAGGAGCTTTTGGGGAAAGGATTTGGACTTCATAATCCAGAAGCTCGGTGGATCAATGGTAGGTGAAAAACTTTTCAGGTTTATTGTTGGTTTTGAATCCTCTTTAACTTAAAAAAAAAATTGACGCTTGAAGTGAGTGTACTGCTCCAATTTTTTGAGATTAATAAATGTGTTATCTAACCGGGTGAGAACTCAGGCTCATCCTAGAGAGAACCAGGATCTCAACAATGCATCACTACCTCTACAGCTGTCTTCCATAACTAAAACTGACTGTAGTGTCTCTACTGTACTTTGTCCTTCTTTCTGCCCTAAAACTGAAACTGCTTCAACATTTCTTAAATCAAGGTTGTATTAAAATAAGAAAATAAAACAAAACCAGTGTGGTAACTTGAGCATTTGTTTGTTGTAATGGATGCTAATAAGACGAGTTAATAGCTAAATTAATCAGGAAAACTATATTTGTGAAAACAGCTGCAAGTCTTTGTGTGTGTGTGTAATCTGTCTGACTGTGCATGCTAAATGTCTTAAGGGGAAAGAGTTAACTGTTGACATTCACTTTCTTTAGATGTAATGCTTTATTTATTTTTATTTGTATGAAAATAATATATCATTTGCATGAAAATATATCATTTGTATGCTAGGGCAAAATTTTGCCATTTTTTTCAGATAAAGATGATCTTATTAATGATCTATTTCTTCTTGAATGTTTTAACAAACCCTCAGAATGGCTATTCTAAATGTTTAGAAATGTTTCCATTGAGATGTATATAGACTTTGGGTTTGATTAATTTTGCTTTAGAATATGATGTTTTTGCATGCTATCTTGATAAAGTCTTAATAATAAGACATTAATCATTAATATCAAGACACTATTAAAAGAAGATATCGTAACTCATGAGGGCAAGGGTCAAATCAAACTTGCTTATCTGACATCAAGACAATTCTTCAAAAGAAATTAGAACACGAATGTATTATTAAGAAAATGAATGATTATCTTTAATTGATACCTACTGCCATTTTTTCCTGAACATATGTCAGTTAATATTAGTTGGAATATGACTGTGTGACATGGCATTTGTATTATATATAAAGACTACAATGAAGGGATTTTCTTAATATATTTTTACATTTTCCTTTGTAATTGTTCAGAAATTTGAGACCAGCTTTCTGCAGAATTTTGTCTTTTCTCTATGATGGCTTACCTGGTATATTTTTAATTTGAATATGGCTAGTAAAATACATTATTACCAAGGGCTGTCCTGATGCATGGGTCTCCCCCTGATCATTATCCCCAGGATGTGATCACAGTTAATTTTTCACATAATTGTCAACACAGGCTTTCATCAAAGGAACTGATAAAAAGGATGGTTCCAGAGTTCTTAAAACATTAGTAACACTGCAAATTATTAGATTTGAAATGATGACTCATCCTTTTCTCTGTTGACTGTGATTTTAAACCAAACTGTAGATATTGCTATTGTCAGACTCTAAAATGGAAGAAAAAAATCATGGTCTTTAACCCCCTTCTCAGACTAGCTTGTAGTGTTTAAGCATGCATTCTTTTGTGTAGAGTTGACGCTGTGGTATCATAACACCTGAGGAAAACAGACATCCCAGCAAAGAACTGTAGGATAGGCTGAAATACAGTACAGATTAGGACACAAATATTGCTTTTATATAGCTCAAGCTTTGAAAGTCATGTATTAGGTGTTAATTGCATTTTTTTTTTAGCAATTTCCTTAACCATCTTGGATTAACTTGATTTTGAGATGGTACATGGGGGCAACTCTGCATGGCGAAACCACAGCTATCTAATCCATTAGAGAAATAGTGTCTATACAAGTTTTTGCTATCAAAGTAATCCTTGAAATTGGAATATGCAGGCAGTCTGTGTAAATACCACTGAAGATGTTGCCATATTATCTGTAGCTGGAAGACAATGACTGTTTTCAGAGCTGTTGTGTTCCTGGAGTTACTGGGATCAAATCCTGGGTCCTGACATTTCCGCATAAGACAGGTTCAGCTACTCAGCCTTAATAATCTGATTGAACAAACTATGAATAACAAAAAAGAAAAGCAATTATTCAGTGTGATCACATTGGGAAGAACAAAGAACTCTGGAACTGCGCCCCTTCCCCAGTTATCTTTAGGGTCCTCGTGTCAGGCTTAGGCTTAAATAAATAACAAGAGGTATATTTGTAGCTAACAGTACAAGTCGAGGTTTTATTTTAACTTATTGATGTTTCCTCCTTGTCTGAGTTCCAGTGTCCCCGGCGAGATTGTAAGAACTCTGTGAAATCCCTTTCCTTTGAGACATAGTTCTCTGTGGCACCAGGCCTCAGTCTTTTACTGCTCCTTCCGTGAAGTTCTTGAGGAAACTCCAAATACTTTTGGATCCACTGTTTTAAAAATCTGATTGTCAAATGGAGGGACACAAGTACCTCTTTAGAATACTCTTAGTCCTTTAAAAATAATTTTTCTTTGAAAGTTTCATACATTTGTGCAATGCATGTTATTTGTGCCCATGAAGCATTACCCCTTCTGACTCTCACTGTGTTTGTAGCTCATCTCCCTGAAGGACTCCTTCTTAGCAAGGCAGTAACAGTTGCTGGAACTGTGCTTTGTTTAAACCTACTCTTCTTGCTAGCAGTCACTAGACACTTACTTTATTTATATATTCCAAACATACCCAAAATAATTGAGTGGGAGCCACCTTCGTAGAGGGAGTAACCTTGAACTCCTTGTGAACAATTATATCTGAAAGTGAAAGATGGACTTTCTTTTTACTTTTACGGTTTTCTTAGCATAAAAGTCACCTGAATGAATTCAAGCCCAGCTCATTTTGAAGCTTCATTTAATTCTTGGAGGTCATCCTCTGAACGCTTAATGCATTATCGGTCAAGAGAAGGAGGGTTGCCTAGTTGGCACTGGCATGTGTGTTGTCATTGTCTATGCTGGTTCTCCAGTGATGTATATGAGGGTGTCACTGCAGCCTTGGGCGGGTGCCGGTTCATGGTTAGCTAAACAACTGACTTCCCCATGTTTTCTTTTGTCCTTGAGATCTCCATATTTATAGCATCTTCCTACTTACATCTACTTGAAGCCTGGAAATCTATATGCTTTAGAAATCTCTGCACCTTTATTTGGTAATCGGTTTGAATGCCAGTGAGTCTAATACTGAACGCCTTCTCTGCACAGCAGTATAACAGATGACATCACACATGCTGCGTGTAACAGTCTCTGACACTAAATTCACCCAGAAACATGGGATTGAATCTAGAAAACTTTCCAAATAGAAGGGCAAAAGAAAGCCTGTCTTATTTTATTTTGTAATATGCTAAGTTTATTCTTTGAAAATTTCATAATGTATTCAATGTATTTTGATAAAATTCACCCCACTTTTCCCCTGGCTATTCCCAGAGCCTCTCACTGTCTCTGAACCCCTCCCAAATTTGTGCCCTTCTTGTAGTTGTTGTTTATAATCCACTAAGTTCAGTTGTAGCTGCTCATATGTTCATGGATGTGGAGTCATCTAATAGAGTGTTGTCTATTTACCAAGGACCACACCCTCACAGAAGACTGACTTTCCCAGCCCAACATCCATCAGTTATTAACAGGTCCTCAGCTAGGGTTGGGACTTCAGCATTGTGAGCTCCTACTACTTATGGGGTGAAATGTTGATCGGCTTGATGCTGTACAGGTATTCATTGCAGCAGAGCAGATGTCAACCAGCAGGTGTAGAGCTGGCTACCTGCTTTGCCATTTCTCTCTGAAAGATCGTTCTTTTTTCTAACACACAGACCATACCCATGACAAGTTCACTCATACATTTGCTCCATTCATGAGTGTTATGATAATGTCCTAAATCTACCAGGTACATTCATGTATATATATGCAGTCCGTAAAACTGACATGTCTTTAATAATGTATTTATTAGAAAGCAAGCAACAGTGTCAATGTAAAAATGGAATATGAGATAATTTATTCTGGACCCAAATATAATTGGCCGTGGCCTGGGAAGATAAATTTAGATCACACAAATTACACATTCCAATGTGGTAACAGTTTAGTTAAGTAAGAGAACAAAGAAAGTTATAAACTAAAGGAGATACTTTGAAAATACATTGGAGGAGATAGTAAAGGGCAGGTTACAGCAAATCTAGGGGACTCTGATCAGGAGGCCTCAGATGCTGTCTGATGATGTTCTTAGTCTTTGAGTTGCTAAGAACTAGGGTTCGTTAAATCAGTGCATTTCAAAAGGTTTTATTTGTTAGTTGTAAGAATGTTATGTCAGACACATAGGTGGACAGAAGTGGCTACTAACAGGGTTGCTAAAGATAACCCTGACGAAATGTAGTTAGGCTCCTGAACCTACGATATTCCAACCTCTTTACAGTCAGTGAAGTCCTTATCAGTGAAGCAGCCTTGCAGACATTTCAAAGTGTGAGATGACACGTTATTTTCAGGAATTTTCACGTACCACAGTGACTTCCACACAGCACATAGCTTGGGAGCCTACGCTGCTGCATGGCATTGGCTTGTGTAGATTATCGTTTCTCTTTCTTTGTTTTCAGTTTTCCTCAAGAAATGTATCTGTGAGCATAAGATTTGAAACTAATAATAAAGAAAACTTGTCCTCATCTCTCACAGTTTTATGAATCCCCAATCTCCCAGCAGTCAGCCGTCATACACAATCCAACCTCCAGAAAGTAAATGCTAAGTTGCTTTTCACATCACATGTCTGTGACATAAATGACTGTATCTGCTCAAAGCTTGCCAACACCCCTGGAGTCAGGGCCCTCACTCACACTTTTTTCACTATCTGAAATCTTTTCCTAAATCTGCTGGCCTAAGTTGCACGCTGTGCAAACAGCTGAAATCCATGACAGCCAATCTTCTCTCTGTCAGTCATAAGGAACATCTGTCCTAGTTAGCTTTGTAGTCAACTTGACAGAGCCTAGAGTCAACTGAGAGGGGATATCTCAACTGAGAGCTTGACCAGAGCAGAATCACTTATGGGCATGTCTGTGGACGATTGTGTTGAATGTTAATTTATATTGGAGTGTCCAGCCCACGATGGGTGGCAATATTCCTCAGAGGTGATCCTGGATTGGATAAGAAAGCTAGCCTGTGGGCAGGCTACCAAGCAGTATCCTCTCTAGTTTCTGTTTGTTCTTCCTGGCTGTGTGTGAGTTTCCTGGAGAAGAAATGCTTCACAGAAAAGAAATCTGCCAAAATTTTCTTTTGGGTTCCTACCTTGAGCGCCTGTCCTTACTTCTCACTGACCTGGGAGCTTAAGCCAAATAAACCCTTTCTGTTGACTGAGGTTTCTGTTCTGCCTGGTTCCTGCAGTCATTAAGTCCCAAAGAAATCACACAGAGGTCTACATTACTGATAAACTGATTGGCCCAGCATCTCTGGCTCTTATTAATTAATTCTCATAATTTACATTAGCCCATTATTCTTGTCTGTGTTAGCCAAGTGGCTCAGTACCTTATTCGGCGAGGAAGTCATATCTTCCTTCTTCTGTGATTGGGTCACGACTGCAGACTGCAGAATCCTCCTCCCAGAATTCCCCTGTACTCACTGCACTGCCTCTACTTCTTGCATAGTCACTTTGCCTATACTTCCTGTCTGCCTACTGGCCAATCAGCATTTTATTAAACAAGTACAAGAAGCAAATGTTTACAGGATAAAACCATTGTCCCACGGCACCTCTCCTCTTCTAGGTTTCTTTCAGTTATATGTTTAACACAACAGAAGAAACTCGAACACTCCCCCATGATACACACACACACACACACACACACACACACACACACACACACACAATTCTTCAGCTCTAATGCACTCTATAGCTCAGGTTGGATTTAAACTCATGGTATGCTTCTTGTCTTAGCCTCCCAGGTACAGGAATTACATGCTTAAACACTGTGCCCAATTTCTCTGATACAGAAGTATTTATATCTGGAAAGGCTGTGGCCTCACAGATCTTTAAGTGGGAAGGGCCTGCAGTCCCAGTCCTGTCTCTAGAGATGTTCTGGAGATTTGATATTTCTTGATAAATCTCCTTTGCCATTTCTCTCCCAGGATGAAAAAGTCATGGTTATCACTTTTATGAAAAATGAAGGACATTAATCTAAGGAGCACCAATATTATTTACTATGATTAGAAATCTCAGCATTGGGAAAAGCAAGCAAATATATTTAAGCTGTTGTTGTTTGTCTATGTTAAATGATTTTACCAGGCTCAGACTCTTGTTTGTCACCATAGCTTGGTAGAGTTACAGAAGCTGTAGGGCATTATCGTCCTCGGTTTAACCTCACTTAGTGCTCACTTCAATTTTCTTAGCTTTGACCTCTGCTTTTATCTTCTTAAACATTCTTTCACTTTTATTCACAGGTTTAAGTTCAAACATTTTTATAATACTTTATCTATTCTTTAAAATTTTAACACATGCATGGAAAATATTATGACCACACCTATTCACAATTTCTTCTCCAGTTACATCTAACTGTAATGTTTAAAATCATCAAACATGCTGACATTGACATGGGTAGAGGTGTGTTTATATCTTTATGTCTTTGGAGATGACATGGGTTTTATGAAGGGTAATTTATAAAGACAAAAATAGTACACAAACAAACTTACACATAGGGCTAAGTAATTTTGCAACTATTTACCTGTTAGTCAAAATAATCACTTGGAAAAGACATGACATTAGATAGAAGCTTATAATAAAATAGTAATTGAAAGCTGCACTCTACACAATTATGTGCACATGCCTCACAATTTTGTTCCATACATACACATATATATTCATGCAAATACCAAGATAGAATGCGGTCAATATTAAATCCAGCTCCAATAGCATGAGTTGATGCTTTTATTTATTTTTCCATTTTTGTCCATACTTGGCACAATTTCAATAACTATACCATCCCTTTTTAAAAAACAGGAAGTTACTAAAATGCAAAGACTAATGTAAGTAGATTCACCTAGTCAAAGAATAATTTTTATCTTATTCATGAGACTTGTTTATTCTTAAAAACAGTTAGAGATGAGTGTAAACATAAGAGCCAAAGGCCAACAAGATGGCAGGGTAGTTGAAGATGCTTGCAACCAAGCCTGAAAATCTGAGTTCAATCTTCAGGATCCATATGGTGGAAGGAGAGATCTGACTCTTATAGTTTGTCCCCTGACCTCCACACATGTGCCCTGACATGCAGGCACCTACAAACAGACAAATTAAGGATAATAAAAGTTTTGAAAGAGTGACAGAAGGTGAATTGTTGGTATAAGTTATGAAAGAGGGTATTAGAAATAAAAGTTACTGCTGTGTAGTACTCCACTGTGTACATACCACATTTTCCTTATCCATTCTTTGGTCGAGGGGTATTTAGGTTGTTTCCAGGTTCTGGTTATGACAAACAATGCTACTATGAACATATTTGAGCACATGTCCTTGTGGTAGGAGTGAACATCCTTTGGGTATATACCCAAAAGTGAAAAGAATAATGGCATCTTGAAATTTTCAGGCAAATGGATGGATCTAGACAGCATCATACTGAGTGAGGTAACTCAGACCCAGAAAGACAAATATCATATGAACTCATTCATAAGTGGTTTTTAGACATTAAAGCAAAGAAAAACAAATTACAATTCACAATTTCAGAAAACTTAGACAACTATGAGGACTCTAAGAGAGACATACATAGATCTAATCTACATTAAGATTAGGAAGTAGAAAAAGACAAGATCTCCTGAGTAAATTGACACTATGGGGACCATGGGTGAGGGCTGAACGGGAGGGGAGAGGAAAGGAGGGGAACAAAGAAAAATGCATAGCTCAATAAAATCAAGAAAAAAAAAGGAGAAATAAGGTTTCACGGCTGAAAAGCTGGCTTGGAAGTTAACAGTTCCTAGAATTCTTGTAACACCCATGCCAGGCAGCTTGCAACTGTATGTAACTAACTTCAGCTTTAGGAAGAGTGAATGCCCTCTTCCAGTCTCTGATTTATCATGCTCTGCCTTCTTTAACATACTCAGAGAATTATGGAAATGATGTCACCCTCGGTTTCTGAATCACAGCTCAGAAAGTTGAAAATCAGGTTAGGGATCTAGTGAACTATTTTCATGTCTTACTTTTTTCCGAGTAATGTGTGGCAGAGTATTTCACTAAGGAAAGGAGTCAAGTTATTAGCAAAAGTAGCAAAGGGCTCTCAAAAGTGCACTACTTAGCACATTTACACTTCTCAAATGACTAGAAGCGTTTTATTGCTTCATTATTTGTTAAATTTTAGCTTAAACTGCTAGAAATGACAAATACAATCGTCTACTACTGCATCTCACACCCGAGTCATCTTCCTTATTAGCTGCAGAGAGTCAAACTCTTGTTTGAAATTCAAATCTAAATATTTCTCTTAAAGTGAATATTTCAAAGAATCCAGTGTATCTTAAAATAACAATGTTTATACTAAACACTGAGAGAGAATAGGAAAGAATTTACTCATAAAATACACTGTTCACATTCAGATTTAAAACAAAAAATTCAGGAAGCAAATACATCTTTGTGTGATTTAGAAGTGAAATTATTGAAGAATTGGAAATCTAAATTTAGCTTAAAGAAACCTACATATTCCCTTCCTTGGGTTTGCTGAACTAGAACACTGTATTTTGATAATGAAAGAAATAAGATATAAAACTGCGCTTACTTAAACAGGGTTGGCATGGGAGTGTTTAGATAGAGAATGTGCTGAATTGTAGCTGTGTGTCCAGTTCAACTCTGTTGACACAGAAAGGGTTTCAGTGAAATAAACCATGCCCATAAACTCCTGTGCCATCCTGCACAAGGGCGCTGGTTTTCACATTATTGGTGCAGTAACTGGGTTTCCCTATTAGTACTGTATAGTTGCAGATGTGTTGAGCCCAATGTCTCTATTTCTATCTATCCTTTTATATACCCATCTAAGTACACACCTGCCTGTTATTTCTGTTTATCTAGCATGTTATCTATGGTGCAGAGCCAAAACATTTTCTTTATTCAAGTATCTGCGTAGAAATAAACATTCTCCCTTCGCTTAATAAAACTGTGAATATAGAGATTCTTTTCAAGTCATGCACCATATCTTTTCATATGGTTCAGGCGTTATAAAATGAAATTACTAGTCAGAAAGGCGAGCAGGGTGGTAAGTAGAAATACATGCAGAATTGCAGGAACTGTTTAATCCAATTTGTGATGAGGTCTGATGCGCTTTATTTCCCCCTAAATTCACAATATACCTCATTGCACTCTTCACACTCTCTGCCCATTATAGTGTGGACCACTGGACATATTTTCCTTTTCTCTCTGACTCTTTTCATTTACTAATGTCTTCATATATCTACTAATGGTCATGAATCACATATCTGTGTATCATTGATGATATTAATAGAAATACGATATAATGAGGATTCTTAGAGACCATAAAAACTGCATGAACATAAGACCTGAAGAGATGGTTGAGGAGTTAAGAGCGCTTGGTGCTTGTTTTTGCAGAGAAACTTCGTTCAGTTTCCAGCGTTCATGTCAAGCGGCTCATAACCACTTGTAACTCTAGTTCCCAGGGATACAGTACTCTTTTCTTGTCTCCATAGGAACCTGCATTCATGCACACCTACACACAAACAGACATTCATACTAAGAGAAAAGAAAAGAAACTACGTGAACCCTCGTGATCCGAAACAAGCACACAAAGGTTAAGTGAGAAATTTGGAGGATAGTTTTACAAACAGATCTTAGAACTAGAAGGCTATATTAGAAGAATAAAGAACATTGAGTACAGTCTTTGTAGAAGAAATAGATTTGAGACTTGGTATAGAGGACAGATGAATGCTCAGTGAATGAAAAAGAGCATTCTTGAAGAACAAGGATGTATAAACACATCCACAGCAATTATCACACTATGTAAGGCTGGCTATAAGAAACATGCCATATGTTGGAAATAGAAACAGTGAATATATTTAAGATTTTGGATCAGCACATGGCTATTTTACTGTAATTATTACACACTGATCCTCACCATGTTGATACTTTGATTAAATTACAGCTTTGAAGCAAAGCTGAAGTTTTGCTGATGACTGTTAGCTCTATTGCTGCCAAATTAAAGTGGGAGGTTCTGGTGGCAAATATCTTCCTACATGTTCACAGTATATTAGTATGTACATGCAATTATGTATTTTTAGAACATACCCATGTATGCTATTTATTTGTAGTTCTTTGAAAAGCCTTTAGAAAATAAGGGCACTATTTAAAAGAGTAAATGGAGACCCAGAGAGGAGTCTTTTAACTCCACATGGTCCACAGGAAATAACAATCTCTGGTTAGACTCAAGGTCTTATTTGCCCAGAGCTGGGGTGGACAGGTGGGAGAAGGGACAAAGTCTCATGTGAGTCT
Organism: Myodes glareolus; assembly: GCF_982192425.1. Taxonomy (NCBI): domain Eukaryota; kingdom Metazoa; phylum Chordata; class Mammalia; order Rodentia; family Cricetidae; genus Myodes; species Myodes glareolus. The sequence goes on from NC_142030.1 coordinate 100,599,412, forward strand.
GTGTATTATGACCTATGCTGATAATGTTACTACCTATAATGTAAAGTCCTGCAGCTTAGAAAAACACAAGGGGAAGGAAGACAATGATAAGGACATTTCTGGAATTGTTGGAACTATTATTAGAATATTTCTGTTTGATTATATTCAAATTATTTTGAGAAAATCCAATAATTTATGCAATTTTTAAGAGAAAGTCTTTGCAGTCAGTCATAATTTTTAATTATGTATAGGAAAGAGTTTCATATTATTCCATTTTATAACATTATGCTTTATTGGTTCTTTGGGAATTTCACATCATGTACCCTAATTCTACTCAACTTCCAGTCCCTCCATATTCTTCCCACACCACTGCAGCATTTCCCTACGAGGAAACTTCCCCCACCCAATCAATTAAAACAGAGGGAAAAAAAAGCAAACATAAAAGCACCTTATGCTTCTGCCTTTTCAGAACCTCTTCTTTCATCCTAGTGTCATTGGATACTGGCCCACACATTGTCTTCAGCAGCAGCTCGGATCTGGACATCACCAGGACTTCAGAAGCTCATATTACTAATTTAATTCAGTTTGCTTCATGTCATGTTTCCTTCTTTCTATGTATGTATGTATGTATCTCTAAAGTGCTGATTTTACTTAATCAGGTCATTTAGTAAATTTCAATGGCCCATCAAGACCTCTGCATAATGTAGAGCCAAATATTTCAGGCCTCAAGTTTATATTAGATTAGCAAGCACCTTCTGAGATTGTTAGCTGGAAAAATAACTTGAGACAATATTGTTTACCATTCAGTGGCTGACCTGCTCTCTTGTTTAATCATTTAAAGCCAAGCATTTAGTCATGTGGAATATTCTATCACATTCACAGTGGTTTTCTTTCATGTATGTTCAAAGAAGTGCCCACAGGACAGTTCTAACACATCCATTCTCTTTCTTCTCTACCTAGATTACCTGCGTGCTTGCAGTTAAAAAGGAAACACTGTTAATATTTGCATGGTACTGTAAGAATGTATAAAAGAAAGGTGCAATAATTGCCTTCATTGGGTCATTATTATGCTTCTGACAACTGAAGTTATGCTTTGGGGACCTTCCTGGTACCCAGGCACTGCTTCCTGAATATTTAATTTGTCATAGATAATGTGTAAAATTCTCTGAGTTCGAGTACAAACGTGCTCATTTTCTAAACAAAGAATTGCAGTTTAAAGCAAAAGAGGAACGTGGTCAAGGCCACAGTAATGGTAGGTAACAGAATGGAAATTTAGTTCATATATTCTCTCTTAATGAGCATAGTACTTGTGATCAAATAGAAGCTCAAGGACTAGAATATTAAGGGAAAGGTAAATGTCAGGAAGAGAAAATTACCTTGAGATGTAGCATTAAGTACTTGCAGTATAATGTAGCAAACGTGAATCTTTGCTCAACTTACACAGAATTCTGAAATACAATGAACATAGAACAAACTTTTAAAACTGAGTGTGAAGTTGGAGCTAAGAATGAAACCAGATATTTGTGCTCAGTACTGGAATGTCTTCCTAGGGAATCCTCACTTCTTCCCTGAAGGTCATTTTTAGTCTCTGTATGTACAGGGTTTGCTGGTATGCTATGTAATATAGATGTAGGTTTTTTTAATTTTAGAATTATCCAAATCTGGATGAAATAGCCCAGGAGGCTATACCTGAAGCCACAGTTTGAAACAGGGCTGTTCATTCTAAATTTCACATTGTCTCCGTTGAAAGGGAAGTGTGGTGTCAAGCACCAACACTATTACTGTTTTATAGTTCTTTGGGATCACTCACAGATTTCCCTCCAAGTATTCTTTACATGCAAAGGGTTTAAATGATATTAAATAAGTTAATGGTCTCAAATTCCAATACTATTGTTGTTTTAAAGCCCTCCCTCTCTCTGTCTGTCTCTGTCTCTCTCTCGCTCGCTCGCTCGCTCTGTGTGTGTGTGTGTGTGTGTGTGTGTGTGTGTGTGTTGGTGGGTATATAAATATATATATTTGCCCTAAACTAGTAGCATTAGAGTCCCTGGAGCTGAGTTACAAATTGTTGAATTTTACTCAATGTAGTGGGTATTTGGGAACATATTTCTGGTCTTCAAAAGCGACATATGGACTAGCAAATAGTCACCTCTCCAGTTCCCAAGACTATTTTTTTAAATGAGCCCTCATGATCTAACACCTCTAGAGACCTCTATGTATTTTTGTGACTTAAATGTTAGCTAGCATTTTTCTCAATGAATATTGATCATTTTAGGGAGTGTGGGAAGTCCAACATAGGATATTTTCATTATGTTATCATCTTATAAAATCTTTCTTTTTCATTTTGCCAGAGTTTTGTTGAGAACTTTCCAATTAAGTGTTGAGATAGAAAGTACATGTATGTATCTATCACCTGTATTTGTATGATTTCCATTATCTTATGAATCATGTGTTCATGAGAGGTCATAATAGGAGTTCAGTTCAAGAGCTGAAACAGAAGCAATTTAACAGGAGCTGACATAAGAAATAGCATTGTTTTAAACAAAGTCTAGAATCTTTTTAGGCAGTCTGTCATGAACAGTGGATTCAGCACTGCAGGACTTAAGTGTTTTCAAACATATATGAAGTAGAAGGAGGGCTATTTGAGAAAAGGAAGGAAACTACCTTGGAAACTCAGGGCTAGGAGGGTGATGTGTATGGATATAATCACAATATATTATAGAAATGTATGAAAATGATAATGAAGTCCATAATTTTATGCCATTTTCATTGGATATAAAAATAAACTAATGAAATTTTAAAGATGTGGGTCCTGGGAACAAACCTTGAGTCCTTCACAAAACAGTTCACCCTCTTCTCTTAACTGATGAGCTAGCCCTGCAGTTTGAACTGAGGCATTTCTTTCAAGTGAAATTTCCTAACTTTAAATAAGGCTATGATGAGAAAGGATTTCTCAGTCCTTGCTAGCACACGAGAACATATTGGGCAACTCTGTGATGGTGATGCTTTAACAAAATTATTGTTTATTTGTCCATTCATTTATTTTTATTATTTTTGTGTGTATACTCATTTGTGTCACTATGTGTATGTGGGTCCGTGAGAATATGTGTGAACTTGAGCATTGAAGTCAGAAGTCAACATCAGATGTCTCCTTTAATCGTTCTCTATTTTATGAGTCAAGGTCTCTCACTGAATTTGGGGCTTGCCAATTCAGGTAGACTGGCTGGACACCAAGACCCAGGCATTCTCCTGCATTGTAATTACAAGCAAGTACAGACAAGTTCAGTTTTACATTGGTGCTTGCCATCCAAGCTCAGGTCTTCATTCTTCTAAGATGTGACTTTGGTTACTGAGCCATATATCTTCATAAAGAATTTACATATAATTACAAGAGGAGCTCTTCCCATCCAACTCGAGTCCTAAGACTTTGCCGGGACATCTCCATATCTTCAGAAAGCTTTGCTCTAACCTACCAAAGTTCAGCTGTGCGTGCTGGTTTAGGAAAACAATTTAGTATGTAGGAAAACTTTCAGAGTAACTTCTGCTTCTCCTTATCAAAGGGGAGTGGAAGAAAATTGATAAGAGACACCTCTCTTTTCTCATTGCTTTAACTGAACACGAAGGCCATTAATAAATCTTTTAAAACTGATCTCCTTCCCCACTTCTAGTCTGTAATACCTAGCCATGAGCGTGGTGCTGTCAATACCCATGTCAGTTTAATGAGCTGGAACACTCATTACAAGAGTTGTATACCTAGGTCATTAATATGTCACCCACCACTGCCATGTCTTTACAAATAACACTTTAAAGCAGATCCTTTGCACACATCTTTTCTCTGTTGATATGCCATTTGCCCAACAAAATGTACTAATTCATTATTTACATGTGCACCTGCCTCTCCTTGGAGTTAGCAGATTTACTTGATTTCAGCCATTTAGAGTAGTGTGAATTCTTTAATTTGTCTTTTGTAACTCCATGATCTGATAAAATAGTGTGTTTTTATGATGTGTTTCTTTGCTTTTAAGTTACCCCGAGATCATATTATATTGTAAGGATTGAGAGTCATGAGACTGTCTATTTACAGATGTGCGTGAGACCTTATGGAGGTCAGTGTATGCTATTGCACAGTATCATTTTAGCTCTGTCACATTTTAAACCCGCACTTCTCTCAGGTGGAGGGAGTAAGTGAGCCAGTCTGAAAGGAAGGATCAGGTTCCAGATGCTGCTTAAGGTTTTCAGTTGGGTCCCCGTGGTTCACATGTACCCAAATTTTACATGGTAATATCATCACCTACAAGATTGAGAGGATAATGATTCATTTCCTTAATGTTTAAGAACAGAATTTTAAAGTTAGTTTTCCCCAGAGTACCTGCAAAGCTTTCAGATGGGTCTTTTCCTCCTAGCCTTTTATGTCCACCAAACTGTGTAATCCCTATCTCATCTTTTTTCACGAGCTGTCATCTTCTAAGAGCAGCTACAATTTCCCTTGTGTTGTTTACTTCCCTTTTCTCCAATGAAACTGGTCCTAATTCAACCCCAAACACCTTCCATATTGCTACTACAGTATTGGTTCCATGAAGTATTTCTCTATAGACTGTCCTTTTCATTTTATTTCAGATTTATATATTATATTTCAACTAATAAACAGATCATCAGCTTTTACCTATTGAACCATGAACCCTGTCCCAAGTATTATGATATTAGTCATTTCCCAGGATGAATTAGACTCCGAATCTCTAACAGAAATTAAAATTAAAATTAAATATCAATTTAGCATTTCTTCCTCAAAATAATGATTATTCAGGAAAAATGCACTAATCAAAGTTGGTTTCTCTTTTTTAATATATACTTCTGGTTGTTTATTTTGAAATTGTACCATGAGTTTATTATTGTCAATAATATAACTGACTTTAGTATTTTAAAACCATAAACTGATACTCTATAATAATTCAAGTGGAAAAAGTATATTTGTGATTCAAAGTTTTAGATTAGAACTGCAGGATATCAATTTGAAAACAATTTAGAAATTAAAAATTTACATATTATAGTTCATCCTCCACCCAAAATATATTCTAAGCAATGTGATATAACTTGAAACCATTAATGATTTGAATTTAACTTCTATTTAGCCCTTATGGTTGAATAATGTCAGTAATCATTATCAAAGTTTTTCCTTAATTCATTACACCATTGGGTTTCTATCTGTTCTTATTATGACAGCTTCAATAAATGAGAAGTAGGGAGGGGGAGTGAAGGAGGGAGAGAGAAAGGGAAGTTGGAAGAAAGGGAAAGGAAGGGAAGAAGGAGGGAGAGAGGGTAAAGGAGAGATTTGGAAGAGAGGGGAAATGGGGAAGAAGAGAGGGCTGGAGAAGGAGGGATGGAGAGAGAGAGAGAGAGAGAGAGAGAGAGAGAGAGAGAGAGAGAGAGAGAATGACTGAGAATATAAGTCAAGCTTTGAGTTCACCGGCATGCTATCTGGAATTTACCATGGGCCCTCCACTCTGATTCTTGGCAGCCTCTGGGACCTTTGAGAATCCCTAGGACTTGAGAAATTCATGAGATATTAGATACACAAAGGCTTGTAGCAGCATACATGGGTTACAGCGAAAGTTTTAGTATTTATTTTAAATTTCTATTATCTTCTTTCAACAAGTTATGCATGATAAATATTTCCTTTTTTTGTTTTTTTTTTTAGTAAATTTTATTAAATTATAAAAGTTTCCATTTCCGCCCCCCCTCCCAACACCCTCCCACTCCCCCCACTCCCCCCCTCCTTCCCCTCCGTCCCCCAAGGCAGTCAGGGTTTCCTGCCCTGTGGGAAGCTGCAGCTCCCTCCCCCTCCCTCCAGATCCAGGAAGGCGAGCGTCCAAACAGACTGGATCCCCAAAATCCAGCATATGCAGAGGAAACAGGTCCCAGTGTCATAGTCAATGGCATTTCAGAAAGACCCCAGGCCAGCCACAGTCAGAGAATCCGGCCAAATTCCGAGAATCTGGCTAGATCACGTCTTCGTTCAGTCCCAGTCCGACTGGCCCTGGTAAATTCTCATCAGATCCGTTCCCTTGTATCAGTGGGTGATAGCATCCCTCGCAGTACTGATTTCGTCTTTCATGTTCCTCCTCCTTCCGCTCCCCCTCCGGACCTCGGGGGGCTCAATCCGTTGCTCCAATGTGGGCCTCCGACTGCATAGCTGTCCTTCGCCAGACGAAGGATCTATGGTGATAAGCAAAATATACATCAGTATGGTCATGGGCCACGGCCGATTCAGGCACCCTCTCCTCTGTCCAGAGAACAATCTGGGGGATTTCTCTTTGGACCTGGGATCCCATATATAATCAAGTCTCCTGTAAACCCTAAAATGGCTCCCTTAGTTGAAATATATTGTTCCCTGATCCCATATTCATCCTACCTCCCTCCCCCCCCATCCCCGGCCACCAAGCTTTCCCCGTTCCTCCCCTACTCCCGTCAATCTAGCCCTCTCCCCCTCCATCGACCCTCCCACCCCCCCATGCACCCGAGGTTACCTGGGACTCTTGTCTATTTCCTACCTCCTGGAGGATAGCTAAATAATCTTCATCAGGTTCATCTTCTTATTTAGCTTCTCTAGGATCACAAATAATAGGCTCAAAGACCTTTAATTATGGTTAGAATCCACTTATGAGTGAATACATACCGTGTTCCTCTTTTTGGGTCTGGCTTACCTCACTCAGTAAAGCGTTTTCTATTTCCATCCATTTGCATGCAAAATTCAAGATGTCATTGTTTTTAACTGCCGAGTAAAACTCTAATGTATATATGTTCCACACCTTTTTTAACCATTCTTCTATTGAGGGGCACCTAGGTTGTTTCCATGTTCTGGCTATTACAAATAGTGCAGCTATGAACATAGTTGAACAAATGCTTTTGTAGTATGTTAGGGAATCTTTAGGGTATATTCCCAAGAGTGGTATTGCTGGGTCCTGAGGGAGGTTGACTCCCAGTTTCCTGAGAAACCGCCACACTGATTTCCACAGTGGCTGCACGAGTTTGCATTCCCACCAACAATGGATGAGTGTTCCCCTCACCCCACATCCTCTCCAGCATAGGCTATCGTTGGTGTTTTTGACTTTAGCTATTCTGACAGGTGTAAGATGGTATCTCAAAGTGGTTTTAATTTGCATTTCCCTGATTGCTAAGGAGGTTGAGCATGACCTTAAGTGTCTTCTGGCCATTCGAAGTTCATCTGTTGTGAATTCTCTGTTAAGTTCAGTACCCCATTTTTTAATTGGGTTAATTAGAGTTTTAGTGCCTAGTTTCTTGAGTTCTTTGTATATTTTGGAGATCAGACCTTTGTCTGATGAGGGGTTGGTGAAGATCTTCTCCCAGTCAGAAGGCAGCCTTTTTGTCCTACTGACAGTGTCCTTTGCTTTACAGAAGCTTCCCAGTTTCAGTAGGTCCCATTTATTCATTGTTTCTCTTATTGTCTGTGCTGCTGGGGTCCTCGCAAATCTATCAATGTAATCCATCATATAAATAAACTGAAAGAAAAAAACCATATGATCATCTCACTAGATGCTGAAAAAGCATTTGACAAAATTCAACACCCATTTATGATAAAGGTGTTGGAGAGACTGGGGATACAAGGATCATACCTAAATATAATAAAAGCAATATACACCAAGCCGACAGCTAACATCAAACTGAATGGAGAGAAACTCAAAGCCTTTCCACTAAAATCAGGAACGCGACAAGGCTGTCCACTCTCTCCATACCTCTTCAATATAGTGCTTGAAGTTCTAGCAATAGCAATAAGACAACATAAGGGGATCACGGGGATTCGAATTGGAAAGGATGAAGTTAAACTTTCGTTATTTGCTGACGATATGATAGTGTACATAAGCGACCCCAAAAACTCTACCAAAGAACTCCTACAGCTGATAAACACCTTTAGTAATGTGGCAGGATACAAGATCAACTCCCAAAAATCAGTGGCCCTCCTATACACAAAGGATAAAGAAGCAGAGAGGGAAATCAGAGAAGCATCACCTTTCATGATAGCCACAAATAGCATAAGATAAATATTTCAAACACCTCATTGTATAGAACTTACTCTTCATTCTCTGTGGATGATTTGGGGCAGTATTCAAATTCAAACAGTAATTTGAGTTATATTTGCTCAAGGAAATCAAGAAATATTACAGCCATCATAGGGAGCAACCTCATATAAGAAAGAACGCGCAGTTTCCACACATAGGATTGTGCGGAGATATGTCATTTAACTGGCATGGAGCTTACTGAGCAGGCTCGACTGGCTAGCCAGTGAGCCCAGAAATCTGTTTGTCTCTTCCTCCCAGCTCTAGTATTACAAACAAATCACCATGCCTGGCTTTTTTCTTTTTTCTTCCCCATGTGTTTAATGTATCAGACTCAGGTAGTGATATGCCAAAGACAAACACTTTGCCAACTTAGCTATCTCCCGTCTTCTTTTAAACTATTTTCAAAATAATATTTCATGGGCTTAGAAAAATGGGTTAGTGTTCAAGAGCACTTACTACTTTTGCACAGAACCAAAGTCCCTGTATCCAATCTGGCCAGCTAACAACCACCTCTAACTCCAGGTCCAAGGCACCTGTACACACAGAGCCATGTGCACTTCCAAGTACATACACGTAAATAAAAATTAAATATTTAAATAAAAGTTGGCAGTCTTCAGTAATGTATTGAAGAACTATCTTAATGTGGCAATATTACTTTTTGTGCTAAACCTGCTATTTTCATTAATTTTATCAGCTACTTAAAACTAGCTATACTAACCTATAGTTGTTTGAATTCTAGCATCCACAGAAATGATTTTCTAAGAATAGATTGCATGGTAATGGCAATCTTGTTTAGAATTTCAGAAATTCACATTCCACTATTTTCCCAGGAAAAGATTAGAGAGCAGTCCCTCCAGCTTGGAGTGTTTGCAGCCTCATTAGAATGAAAATAGGATCGAATAAACTGGTAGCACCCTTTGGTGAGAAGCATTGTCCGAGGCATCTCAGAAGTCAGGATAATTTTATAAACACATTTATACTTTAATAGTAAAGTAGAAGTTATAGCTTGGATTATTATAAGAGAAGGAAGCGAAAGAACAGACAGTTTTCCTCTTTAAAATGTATATGGGTATTTGCAGTTTTCTTCTAGTTTTGACTAAACATATATTTACTAAATTTATATTCTGGGTGTCAGCATTCTCCTATTTTCAAGAAGATGAGCAAAGGAGTGTAACTTTATTCAAAAGTAAAGTAGATGGTCTAGAGAGATGGTTTAGTTGTTAAAAGCACAAACTATGCTTCCAGAGGGTCAGAGTTCATTTCTCCTCACCCATGTTGGTGACTCCCAACTGCTTGTCATTCCAGATCCAGTGAATCTGATATCTTCTTGCCTCCACAGGCAACTGCACACATATATGTGTATATACGCACATAGGAAACAGTGGGATAGAGATGTAGGAAACCTTTCCAATAACATATCTAGCAGGTATGTAGTGTGGCTCAAAGTAGCAGGCACAGCAGATGGAGCCTATTCTGTGCAATTCTCACAAAGTAGCATAGGTCTCAGTGGTGAGGAGGAGTCACAACATACACAGAAGGAGGCATTCCAAGTTGAGGGAACAGTGGTAGGTTTCCCACATACAGGTGCAGATAGAACACTTTTCTACTTGAAAGGAAGTTTAGACTTCCCCTTTGAAAATTTAATGATTATGTGTGAATAACTTGCTGATCATTGCCAGAATTACTAGAGGAAAAATATATAAATTTATTGAATTATCATGTATTGTATAGCTATACCAAATATAAAATCCAGTGAGAGGTCACATGGTTTATACTTGAAAACACCCGTCAAGGGTGAGGAAAGCCAGAGTTGTTGGCAAATTTATAAAGTCATAAAGTACTTTTATGGGGCAGAATGAGCCTAAGGAATAGACAGAGACCCTACGACATAGATCCTTGGGGCCACTATCTTTCCTTTATTTTCAGTGCCTTCCATTGTTATATGACTTCCATCTTCCTATGAAAGCCTGCAGAATAACTCAGCATCATGCTTGTCTTGTAAACTAAGGTCCCAAGAGAGTTTGAATTCCAGAACTCACATAAAAATGTCCAACATGATAGTGAACAGTTGTAATTTCAGCACTGGGAAAGCAGAGACAGAAGGATTCCAGAGATAACTGGCCAAACAGTCTAGCCTGCTTGGTGAGTCCCAGGACAATGAAAATCTAGGTAGACAGCTCTTAAGGAATGGCACCCATAGATTGGTCTTTTGCCTATGCACAAATATATACCCATACATCTATACAAACAAGTATGGAGATGCATATGTGTGAACAAACACTCACCTGTACACACATAGGCATCCTTGATGAATGAAGTATCAGTGAGATTGAAGACAGTTGAAGATAATTCCTCATTGATGGGTTCAGTGCTGCATGGCTAAGGAGACTTCAGGGGATGCCTCTCTCTGTGCTTCATGAGAGAAAAGGATCCAGAGAAAGAGTGGGTAAGAGGGCCCAGAGTTAAGGTTACTTGCCCTGCAACCCTTGGAACCTGCGTTTGTTCCTCAGAATGCAACTAAAGATGAAAAGAGAACAACAACTCTACAGTGTTGTGCTCTGGCATCTACATATCCACTGTAGCATGCACCCCCCCACACATATCTCACCCCCAGCAATGCAATTCCTCTAGCAAAGATTCTATAATCTCCTCAAGCAGTGCCAACCTCTGGGGACCAAGGGTTAATACATGTGAGCCTATGTGGGACATTTCACATTCAAACTATAGAATCTGAGGTAATGAAATTCAAGATTAAAATTTGGGGCCTGCAATCAGGGAATTCAGTCGTTTATAGTGGGGAAGGCAGTGGGAGCTGGACCAGTTCTTGTTTGTGGTGGGAGCAAGTGTCTGCAGCCTTACAACTCAATGACTCAGGAAGCAGACAAAGGAAGAAGGCTTGTTTCCTCCTTTTGCCATTGTATTCAGTCTGGGCTCCCATTCCATGGGACTGTGCTACCTACATTGCTGGACAGTATTCAATTCTTATTTAAACTTCTCTGGAAACTGATGGAGGAGGGTCATCTGTCTATGTGTTACTTTCATTGGTTAATAAAGAAACTGCCTTGGCTTTTGATAGGACAGCAGCTTAGAAAGGCGGAGTAGACAGAACAGAATGCTGGGAGAAAGAAGCAGAGTCAGGCTGAGGAAGAGAGCTGCCCGCCATGAAGCTACCAGGTCAGACATGCTGAATCTTTCCTGGTAAGCCACGACCTCATGGTGAGATACAGATTATTAGAAATGGGTTGAATCAATATGTGAGAGTTAGCCAATAAAAGGATGGAGGTAATGGGCCAGGCAGTGTTTAAAAGAATACAGTTTCTGTGTAATTATTTTGGGTAAAGCTTGCTGGGCAGGCAGCAGGAAGCGGCCAGCTGTTCCTTCTACAGGAAACACCTACCAGATAGGTTCAGAAGGGTTTCTCACAGGTGATTCCAATAAAGTATATAGGGAAGCATTTAAAATTGCACATCGAGGTTCCAAGTTCTATTTTCAAGTAGAACTCTCTGTTTTAAGTACCTCCCTTATTGTGTGAATGTATTTCTACCAGACAGAAGTGATGAATGCACAGCTGGGAAAAGTTTGCTAACTCTTTAAAATATCAATTTTTATTAATTTTAATTAATGTTTTATTAAAATACATTTCTATGCTGATTTACTTATTTACTTACTTTACATCCATGCTGAGGCTTTCCTTCCCACCATCCCTTCCCAGTTCCTCTCCCTTCACACATCCCAATCCTCTTCACTTCTGTCTCCATCCAAGAAAGAGCAGTCTACTATGAGTATCAATAAAAAGGGCATAGCAGTTTCAATAAAACTAAGCACCTCCCCATGTGTTAATGCTGGGCAAGGCAACCCACTATGAGGAGTAGGGTTCCAAACTCCATTCAAAGAGTCAGAGACAGTCCATGTTCTCACTGTTAAGAGTCCCATAGGAGGATCAAGCTACATAACTATAATATATATGCAAAGGGCCTAGGTCAATATCATGCAGGCTCCCTGGTTGTTGGTTCAGTCTCTGCGAGGTCCTATGATTCCAGGTTAGTTGATCATGTGAGGTTTCCCATAGTGTCTTTGACCCTTCTTGTTTTTATGCTTCTTTGTCCTTCTCCTCCACAGGATTCCCCAACTCTGCCTAATGTTTGGCTGTGTGTCTCTATATCTGCCTCCATCAATTGCTTGATGTTGTCTCTCTGATGACAGTTTGGCCAGGCCCAATCTGTTCAAAGGATATGGCCATATCAGGCTTCTTATCCACTATTGTTAAGAGTCTAAACTAAATTTCTACCTGTAGATTCCTGTGAGATTCTCTGTGTCAGCTTTCTGCCTGACCCCGAAATGCACCCTCTTCAGGATTCTATCCCTCCATGCCATCCTAACCTGATGGCTCATGTTCTCTTCCCCACCTGCCCTCACTCCACTCATGAAATCTCTTCTATTTCTGTTTTCCAGAGAGATCTGGGTATAACCCCCCCCCACACACACACACATGAACCCTTCTTATTACATAGTCTCTCTGGGTCTGTGGATTGTAGCATGGTTATCCTTTATTTTACAGTTAATGCCCCACTATGAGTGAGGACATACCATTGTTGTCTGTCTGGATTGTCTAAGTTAGGAAGATTTTTTTCTAGTTTCATCCATTTACCTTCAAATTTTCTGGTGCCTTTGTTTTTAACAGCTATGTAATACTCCATTGTATAAGTATTATCACATTTCTTTTATCCATTCCTAATCAGAGGGCCACCTAGATTGTTTTCAGGTTCTGTTTATTACAACCAAAGCTGCTACAAACATAGTTGAGCAAGTGTCTTTGTGGTACGATTTAGCATCCTTTAAGTATATGTCCCAGAGTGATACCTCTGGGTCTTATTTTGTAGGTTGATTCCCAGTTTTCTGAGGAACACCAAACTGATATCCAAAGTGGCTGGACAAGTTTGCACTCCCACCAGGAATGGAGTGTTGTGCCCAGATTTCGATCCCAAGAGAGACACCACCAGAGAGGCCCAGACTGTAAACAGCAAGGTTTAATCAGCATAATACAAACATGTTTGGAACTCATCTCCATCCCCCTTACAACATGGTAGAGGGGAGTTGTATCTCCTCTGTTGGTTAAGCTTTTAAAGGCATAACTACAAAGAGAATCTTTGAAGATGCTTTGGCATGGGTACAACGACTTTTGCTCCCTCACATTCTATTAAGTCGTCTTTTCCTTCATTTTTAGAGCAAGGCCACTGTTCTTGAGTTAGGCCATCTTTATCAGCCTATACCAGGTGGCTGGCTGGACTGAGCTAAGTGACCTTGTGCTCAGAATATCCTTGGTGGGAGAGGGGAAGGCCACTATCTTCCTGGGAAAATATTCTGCTAGGAAATTTCTTCTTGCCCCTTTGAGAATAAGGGGTGAGGGTCCCACAGGAGGAGTTCCCTTGCTCCATATCCTCTCCCACATGAGGTGTCACGAGTTTGATCTTAGTCATTCTGACAGGTGTGAGATGGAATCTCAGTCATTTTGATTTGTGTTTCCCTAGTAGCTCAGGATGTTGAACATCTCCTTAATTGTTTTTCAGCCATTTTATGAAATGTTACTTAGAAATAATGGGTTTAAAATTATCTTAAGTCATTAGATATCCTTTTTCTCTCCTTAATGATTTCAGGTTGTTTTACCTCTATCAATTGATTTCCACCACAGCTCATTCCAAATTATTTAAATTATATATATGTATGTATCATTTTCACTATTAAAGACCAAATTCACTAAAAATATTGTTATCAGTAATCACAAAATATTAAAGTGTTACATGGAAATGATGCTGATAATCAAATATTTTAAGAATAATTTAAAAGAATATTTTGGCTTTATTGACTATCAATGGAAGAATAACATGGAGAAGGGATTTTTATCTATATATGTAAGAACATTTAACAACAAAAAAAGCAGTGCTTGGTCCTTACATAACATGTTGTCACTCTCCAAAATCGCTGTCCATTCCACAGAGTGACAGACAGCTGCAGGATCTGCTTTAAAGTACTGAGGACTAGAGATGGCGTGGCTGTCCTTGATTCCTCTTAGCTCTGCTCTTGGCCTCGTGTGTTCACTTGATTTTCTATTATATTTGTTGCTGTAAAATTCCATCAGCCTTGGGATCTCCTTAAATATTTAGGGATAAAATTCATCCCGGTTTTCCGTTTTAGAAGATTCAATCACAGATGCAATTGCCTTGACTGTGTTGCTTTAAGAATAGAAGAACCAGAAGCATCGCTTCATGAGTAGCAGAAGCCCAACCAAAATGGAAATACTAGAGAGGAGAAAGGAAAGGCACGCGTGAAACTTTGCCGGAGTTTGGAAATGTGAACATCGGATCTCTTGTGGAAGTCTCCTGGAAAGCTGCAGTTGTGTTTGGCTATTTCGCTCTGCCTCAGGGCGTCGTTTAGGAGAGTGAATGGGAAGGAAATCATTGCCCTTCAGAGGTAGGGAGCTCTCTGCAGGCTTTATGAACTCTACTTGATTTCAATAAGCATTAAAAGGTTCTCTAATTTTGCAGGGTTCTGCCTTCATGGAAGAGCTAGGATTGATTCTGTTCTGAGCTCAGCAGGACAGAGCTCTTTGCTAGTGTGAAACACTCTTAATTGGTCCATATCATCTTCTTGGAGCTATCACACAGCCAGAGGCCATTACTTGAGGTAACTGGCTATTGACTCAGCAACTGGACCAGAGGAAAAGATCATTAATGAACCTTGATCAGAGAACACACTACCTACCTAGGCCCAGTTTATAATCAGAACTCCTATATGGACAAAGTATATACAATCACCGAAGTCAGAGTGAGTTAGGCCTGTTCTCCAAGAGTAGGCAGGTAGGACAGAGGGCCGGAAGTCAGTGTTGTCATGAAACTCTGGCTTTTGTTAGAAATCTGACCTTAAATTTTATTTGGAGTTTATCCTGTTATTTAACTTAAACGAGGGTCTGGAGGCATGAACATAACAAACAGAAAGCATCAGCCAATCCCAAATTTTAGATATGTTGTTACTAGCATAGCAGTGGTTATGGTTACCATGGTCAGGCTATTACTATTGCCATATATAACACATACTCTTGGGTCATTGGGTAGTGCAGGATGATGGTGATATGATGGGATAGTCTATGTTTGTGGGTGCCATGGGAGGATTGGAAAATGAAACACTCATGGACAGCATCCCCAGAGGAGTCGAAACCAGAGCAAACTAAAGGCCGTAGCTCTTTACCTGTGATCTATTGACTGTTACACCTTATGTGTCAAAAACACAGCAATAACCCCATGGATGTACTAGTTTAGTGGGACAATCTACTGAAGTGGGAAATGGTACTGTTCCTCATCTTCGAAATGAAAGCTTGTCTATTATGCGGGTTCTGTAAGATCATTGCTTCTACAATGGTTTGAAGATGAGCTGAGCGTCAAAGCAGACGTGATGCCGTCAGTCATGATGGAGTACTCCACAGAACTAGACAAATCACTTTGCATAGCTTCCCTATTACATGGATATGGGAGTTTCCGAAATGAATGAGAATGTGAAGCAACATCAGAAATGTTAGGAAAGAGCCATATGTTCCTTACTAGGTAAACCCATTGCAAGAGAAATTGAAGATAAGAAAAATGAGCCAAAGTACTGTAGTGGATAATCAAGGAGAGAGGGGAGAATATTTGAAACAGAGCATAGTCAGTAGAGATAGGTGGTGGGGGAAGTAAAACAAGGAGGGAAGTGGTATTATTCTGATGGATCTAGCAATTTTCAATTTACTGGCAATGTTTCATTTGAAAAGAATATTCATTTGGCTATTGAGATTGAAAGCCTAGAATGAAAGGATGTATTAACAAATAGATATATGGAGAAAGAGGGGTAGTTTTGCTCTACTGTTTCAGGCATGGAACTGAGTTCAATGAGCAGGCTCTGGAGTTCCCACGTTCTTGGACCTCTTCACAATTAATTGAACTAAAACCCTTGATTAGTTGTTACTGGAAAGGAGACTGACTGTTCCGAGGGAAATGCAGAGGAGCCTGGAGGTGAGCCGTGCCTCCTGTCTGGACTGAGGCCTGGCTCCAAGAGAACTACAAAGGGACCTGGCACAGGCCATATGGTGATCTTGGGGTGTATGTCATAATACCCACCTCTTCCAGGTTGCTGCAAAACAGGCTTTGCAGTGCATGCTCTTGTTGCTTGGATACAGCTCAGGTGGATAGAGGGCTGCCGTCTCTCTACTGAAGCCACCTTGCATCCGCCATCTTCCGAAGGCCCCCTACTTTTTCTTTTTTCCTGTCTCAATACGACTTTGTTCTAAATTTTGTGTGCTTTGTCAGCAAAACAATACAAATTTTATGTACGAATTATTTAGAGTTGAATATTTAGTCTTAGGAGTTGACATCTTGTGCTGCCCTGAGGGATTAGAAAGTCTGGCATTTAGAATATCACCTAGAAGGTACTTTAGATTTCATATGTACTTTTAAACCTCTGCTTTTCGACACTGGCATCCAGAATCCAAATGTCACCACTGAGGTTGGATTTAATTATCTCTTCTGAATACGGTGTTCATTTTGCACCTAAAACTGTTTCCTCCTGGTAAGTTACTTTTAAATAAGTAGATGCATCAGGCAGAAGTATATTTTTTACACTCTTGATAAGAGTTCCAGATGGAGGAAAAAGCAAAATATGAAGCCAGCTTCTCCTCTCTGTTGCCTTTTGGTGTGTGTGTGTGTGTGTGTGTGCGTGTGTGTGTGTGTGTGTGTTTTATGATAACGTTGGTTGCTGTTCCACAGGATACTCCTGCTTTTGTTGCTATTGTTTTTAGATCAGGGCTATCTATCACCCTGAAATTTGCTAAGTAGGCTACTTGGGCTGATTAGCGAGATCCAGGAAGCTGAGTATGTGTGCCTGTGCCACCGTTCCTGACTTTTAAAATGAGCTTTCTGTGTTTTACACCATTACACTCAGGCCCTCATTCTTGCAGGGAAAGCTATGTGCTGGCCAGGTCATCATATTCCTAGTCTCTTGTCTTCTACCTTCTGTTCATATTGGTCCACACTCATTCAATTGCAGTAACAAACAATGCTGAAGCACAGGATGGGGAAATTGAAACCCAGTCAGGAGAGTGGAGGGAAAGACACTGTGGACTGATGTGTAGCAGCAGGCAGTTTTGGAAAGGAATAGGAGTCCCAGCATCTGCAACCTGTGTCTCTGTGCTTCTCATAGTGTGTTGGAGTAGTGCCCTCAGTATCTCCTACGATGCATGCCATCTTCAAAGGTTTCTGTGTCAAAGAAGAGAATGGAGGAAAATGTGCTAAAAGGAAGAAAACTGCTGCTATTTTATAAGACTCTTCTTGAAAGATAATGGGCTCTCATCTTCTAGGATGAATGGAAGAAAAAACAAGACATCAGTACCCTTAAGTCCTTGAATTAGAAAAATCACAGTGCATATTATATGGAGTAAATCCATTGATGTGGCCCAAGCCTGGACTCCTGCTGTTCATAAACTTCTTCTGTGTGGGTCTCTATGGAAGTCAGCCAAAAATCTTCACAAATGTATATCTTAGTTCATTTCCCTATTGCTATAGTGAAATGCCCCAACCAAAGCAACTTAAGGGAGAAAAGGGTATCTTGAATTACAGATCTAGGGCAATACAGTTCATTAGGGCACGGGCTACTTAGCAGGAAAGGGAGATCAGGTGGTCACATCATAGATGTTGTCAGGAAGCAGAGAGTGAACGTGAAGTAGAATCTGAAGAACTTCCTCAGGGGCCACTTTGCCTGGTCAGCTTCCACGTCTAAAAGGCTCCACAGCCTCCACAAACAGCAGCACTGCCTGAGCCTGCAGGGGACATTTATCATCCAAACCACAACATATTTGAAAAGTTTCTACACCCCAATAAGTCTCTCTGCCAATACAGCAATCCAAAAATCAGACCAAATCAGAAAAAGTCCTGGTTTAATGAATGGATACAACATTCCCATATGATTTTCCAGCCTCCCAGAGAGGAGAAAGGAAAGAGAGACCGAAAAACCACATGTCTGCTTTCCGGGGTCAGTTTAAATACTCTGAGCATTTCTGGGGGAGGGGTAATCATTTGGTGGGCTTTCTGAAATGTGGCAGGGCTTAAAGAAAGATGGGGGAGGAGGCTTAGAAGGAATTTCCACCAAAATAATATTGTTAGTTAAGTGAGATTTTACTCATTGATACATGTGGATGGGCCTGTTTTTCCAGTGTGTGAGTTCATATGCATTTAATGTCATTTATAGTTTGCATTTCTTATATAAAAACAGCTTGAATGTGCAGTGTTAAATAAATTTACTTTCTTTTTTACATTTTATTCTGACATTTGCTCACAGTATTAGCTAAGAAAGTTCATAGTAACTTTCCAGCTCCCTAGTTGGAAATTTGCTTTACTTAGTTTTTTTTTTTAACATTAACTCCAAAACACAATGGAGCATAAGAACCGTGACCTAACTATTAGACAGATATAATCAGAATTTTGCATCATTATCCTATGTATGAGCATTACATAAACTATGTGTTCTAGTTTCATTTCTGTGACTTTGATAGACTATCCTAATGAAAAACTACTTAGACTAGAAAGAATTTATCTTGTCCCAGATTCCCAGGTAACAGTTCATCAGTACAGGGAGCAGGCAGCAACTAAGAACAGCTAATCACAGCCCATCCATAGCCAGGAGCAGAGACATGAGTGCCAGTGGGACTTGCCCTCAGACAGCTTCCTCTACTCTTTTAAAAGTCTTGGTTGCATCCTGAGTGAGTTAACCCAGACCCAGAAAGATGAGCATAGTATGCACTCACTCATAAGTGAATACAAACAATAAGGAACCTACAGTCCACCCCAGAGAAACTAAGTAACAAGGAGTACCTTAAGAAAAGCATATAGATTCCCCTGGGAAGGGGAAATAGACAAGATCTCCTGAGAAAATTGGGAGCACTGGGGTGTGGGGAGAAGGGAAGGCAGAAAGGGAGCAAAGAGGAGAACTTGAACTCGAGAGAACTGGATAGTCCAGATGGGGCAAGGACGGAGACAGAGAGCAAGAAAAGAGGTATATTGATTGAACCATTATGGGGCTAGCAAGAAACCTGACACTAGAGAAATCCCCAGGAATCCATAAGGATGACCTGGTGCGGGAAAATTATCTGCATTCTGTCAATCATGTATTTTAATAAAATGTTGATTGGCCAGGCAGGAAGTATAGGCATGTCAACCAGACAGGAAGTAGAGGTGGGGTGATGAGAACAGGAGAATGCTAGGAAGGTGGAAGCCCATTCCTCCCATTCCTGCCCAGACCACCGAGAAGCAAGATGTAAGCTGCCCCACTGAGAAAGGAACTGAGCCATATGGCTTACATAGATAAGAATAATGGGTTAATATAAGCTACAAGAGCTAATAAGTAGCCTGAGCTAATGGACCAATCAGTTTATAACTTATGGAGATGTCTGTGATTTTCTTTGGGGCTTACCAGGCTGTGGGGAATGGGGCAGGACATAAACCCCAAAAAGCCAGATCTCCTGTTACAATGACCCAAGTTAAGACTCTAAGCAGTTGTGGAGTGGGTGGCCCAACTGGCCTTGCCCTGTAGTCAGATTGTTGACTATCTTAAATTTCACCATAGAACCTTCATCCAACAACTGATGGAAGCATAGGCAGAGAGCCACAGCAGAGCACTGGACTGAGTTCCCAAAGTCTAGTTGAAGAGTGGGAAGAGTGAGAATATGAACAAAGAGGTCAAGACCATGATGGGAACACCCACTGAAACAGCTTACCTGAGCTAATCAGAGCCCACCAACTCTGGCTGGACAGGGAAGAAACCAGCCTAGGTCAAAACTAGTCTCTCTGAATGTGGATGACCGATGCATGGCTGGGGCAGACTGAGAGGCACCAGGATTTATCCCTACTGTTTGTACTGGCTTTTTGGAACCCACTGTCTTTGAAGGGATTTTTTGCTCAGCCTATATATAGTAGGGAGGGCCTTGGTCCTTCCCCAAAGCAATGTGCCTTACCCTCTCTGAGGAGTGGATGGGGGGTGAGGTGGGATGAAAGCTGGAGAGAATGGGAAGAGGGGAAGGAATGGCACCTGGGATTGGCATATAAAATAAAAAAGACAGATTAAAAAAATAATAAAAATAAAAGTCCTGGTTACAAAAACCAGGATTTAGTGCCAACCATTTCCAAGTCTGTGCCTTCTAAACGAAATAAGGCAGTCATGAAAATTCCCCCAGAGACATTCTCATAGAGCATCTGATCTAAACAATCTTTCCCTGAGATACTCTGGGAAATCCCGCAAGCTGTGTTATTCTTTCTATTCTTCTAAATATTATTCATTATCTTACATTTTGTTGGCATTCAAAAATGTTTGTTGAATAAGAGTAAGTTTTTTCAAATGTCATGCTTTTTTATTAAGTTTTTCAATATGGGTGCATTTTTTTTCTTTACTTCAGACTTTTTATTTCAATTTTTTTCTTTTTATTGATTTTATTGAGCTACACATTTTTCTTCACTCCCCTCCTTTCCTCCCCTTTCCTTTTTAACCCTTTCTTGTGACCACCACATTCCCAATTAACTCAGGAGAGCTTGTTTTTCTTACCTTCCTATGTAGATCCATATATGTCTCTCTTAGGGTCCTCATTATTGTCTAGGTTCTCAGGGATTGTGAATTATATGCTGTTTTTTTTTCTTTTTTCTCTATGTCTAAAAGCCACTTGTAAGTGAGTACATATGATATTTGTCTCTCTGGGTCTGAGTTACCTCACTCAGTATGATGTTTTCTAGATCCATTCATTTTTCTATAGATTTCAAGATGTCATTATTTTTTTTCTGTTGGGTAGTACTCCATTGTGTAAATGTATCACATTTTCCTTATTCATTCTTTGGTCAAGGGCATTTAGGTTTTTTATTCAGTCTTTTTAGTGTTCTGTAAACTTCTTGTACCTTCATAAACATATCCATTTTAAGATTGGGAAAGTTATTTTCTATGATTTTATTGAATATATTTTCTGTGCTCTTGATTTGAAGTTCTTCTCATTCTTCTATCACTATTCTTCTTAGGTTTGGCCTTTTCATAGTGTTCCATATCTCCTAGATAGTTTGTCTTAAGCTTTTGTTAGATTTAACATGTTCTTTGACCAATGAATCTATCGCCTCTATCATATCTTCAAGGTCTGTGACTCTTTCTTCCAGCTCTTGTATTTTGCTGCTTATGCTGGGTGTAATTCTTTATCTTGTCACAGTAACAGAACAACAAAAAGATACTCGCAGAAATAATTTAGTTTATCTCATGATTGATGTTGCAACCCATCATTGTGAGGACGTCAAAGAAGTGGGGACTTTAAGTAGCTAGCCATTCGAATTAAAGAGCAGAGAGGAATGAATTAACGCATGCATGCCTACTACTCAGCTGCCTTCCTTTGCTCTTATACACACCCAAGTCCAAATCTAGGAAATGGTGCTGTACACAGTAGCCTTTATCTTTCCAATTCAGTAACAAAATCAATATTGCAGACATGTCCATGGGACAACCTCATCTAGACAGTCCCCCTTTGAGGATCACTCTCAGGTGATTCTATGCTGACAATTAAAACAAACCATCACAATATGACAGACATTTTCCTATTTGAGGAACAAGACCATTTAATGATATGCTAAGACTACTTTACCAACTGGGAGCAAACATGACCATGCAGGTAGAACTGAATATTAATTAGGGTTCATCATATTGATTTTAAGTGCTTTAATTCTGTTCACTAATTAGGAGACAGACAATTTATATATCACATAGTCATTATCCAAAATCCCCTAGGAAATTAATTTTATTGGACAAACTTTATAAAGAAGACCAATGTAATTGGAATACTACTAATTAATTAAAAGGATCAAGTGAACCAGATAATCAGGCTCCTTTCTTTCTTATGAGTAAAAGCAAAGGATTCTGTGCTGTGTGACACTGCTGCAAGAGACAGTTTCTTTTCTCCCACTAGTCCTGGGATCACTGAATGAAGCTCTGCAAATAGGGCCCAGGAATAAAAGACTAAGGATGAACTATGTGTCGTGTATACCACGGTTCTACTCAGTGATGCATCGATCACAAGGAAGTCTCATGTGCAAACTGATAGAGCACCTTATCAAAGAATAGTCATTTTATAGCTCCTGTACAAATTATGTTGCAATAACCTGATTCAGTGCTGATTTCCACTAACTCTAAGTAAGAGTGATTTTTTTTACTTCCTGCCTCTCCCTCCCTTCCTCTGTCCCCCCTCATCCTCCCTTTAATGTGTGTAAGTAAGCATTTGTGTATGAACAACATACATTGACATATGTTCTTTCTGTAGAGACTAGAGGGTATCTAGTGTCACCTGTCAAGTGTATCTTTCCTTCTCTGTCTCCCTCTCTCTTTCTTATTTTTTTATTTCTTTTTTTGATACAGGATTTCTCTGTGTAACAGCCCTAACAGTCCTGGAACTAGCACTGTAGACCAGGCTGCCCTTGAACTTACAGAGATCTGCCAGGTGAAATTTTCTTGATGATGGTTCTCACTCAGGTCCTCATGCTTGCATTTTACCTACTGAGATATTTTCCTAGCCACCAAGAAATACTTTTATTTTTACAAATTGTCAACCTGTGACATTACACCTGGAACTCAATAAATTAATGAAACTTATTAAATAAATAAATGATAGAATAAGCTGGATATTTCTATACCTTGGTATTTTAAGGTCCGGTCTGAAGTCTTATTGAACGTGGATGTGTAGGAATGAGATCAGTCTGGTAGGACACTGCCTGTGAATTTTAGCCTCCACCAGCAATAGGGAAATACTTGCAATGCTTCTCATTCAAGCTCATGAAGACTTTGAAAAATTCCTTAAAAGTCTGGAACACACCTGCTATTTACATGAGTGTAACACAATGTGTGCTTATTCTAGAACCTGTCTATTTAATACTGTTCTGTTAATTATAGCAAATTCACAGTAAGAGACATCCAATCTCCTCTATAAGTGATTACTCTTTAATTAGTTCTTTAAACCTTATTTTTTTAAATGTGTGTGTATGTATTCGTCAACATGTGTGCATACTATATGTGGGTGTGCCTGAGTGTTGGGTTCATAGGGGTCGTGCAAAGATGGGGACAGACCAGCAAGTCTAATAATCCAGAAGCAAAGTTTATTCCAAGAAAAAAATAAAAATTAAAATAACAAAAAAATACCACGGGGCACAAAAAACAACTGATCAGCTAGCTGAGATCACCGCAAGAGATGGGTTTGTAAGGCAGCGGCAAAGGCCGGCTTCTAAACCCACCTTATAGTAAGGGACACCAAGCATTAGGTCTGAATAAAGGAATTTTTACAGTCTCGAGGTAAAACTCAGATACAGATTGCCTTACTTTACAATCTTCATTAACAGAGTTTTTCAGTTAACCTAGTGTTTTTACTTAATGTATTGTCTTCATTGGTATTTCCAGTGGTGTTTACTAAACTCTGTGCTCTCCCCTTTGATGCTACCAGTTTCACACAGCAGGGAAAATGTGTAACCCAGAGGTCATGTATATCCACCTCCTAAAGGTTAACTCAGCTCATATCCATCCTTAATCATGATGATCTAGGTGTTATCTCAGGCTAATTCTCAGTTTGCAGAGAGATGCGTCAGCTTTGTAAATAGAGCTATGGGTTTTAAAGTGGAGTGACCACTGTTAATAATTAATCCTTAAGCTGCTGACAGTCTGTTCTCATTCTCCCAGAGAATATTACAACTTTATATTCCTTTAGTTCTACATTCTTATTTCTGGAATCCACATTTTTTAAAATTTTCTTATTCTTGGACTTTTCATGAGGAGGCCAGAAGAAGGAGGTAGACTCCCTGCAGTTACAGAATGTTATGAGCAATGTGACATGAGTTCTGGGAGCCAAACTCAGGTCCTCTGGGAGAGCAGCAGGTACTCTCAACTGCTGCGTCATCTGTCCAGCCTCCAGTTGTTTCATGATTTAAGCATACCTATTTACTGTAAACCAACTTTGTCACATCAAAAGTAACCGACTCCTTTTTTTACTACAGACAGGTCCATGGCAAAATTGGGAAGAAGTAACAACTTTTGTTGTTAGTGGTGGACGAATTAACCTAACCTCCAGCAGATGCTTCTTAACCATCTCATATTTGTTTAAGAACCTCACCTTTGTCTTATGTTAGAGACCTTGCAGAGTGTTTACAGAACCAAGGGCCATTTCTCTTAAGTTCAAGGAAGAAAAGGCAACCCAACAGTTTGTGTTTATGTCCCCTGAAATGCTTGTTGACTACACACACCACCATTCCTAATGGTAATCATTCAAAGAAATGATGATTGCCCCAAGGGCTATTTTTAGTCGTGAATAATTATATGTTAGCCAACTGGTATTGTCTACCAAATGGGTGATGGCATTTTGGTGGATGACACATCCCATGGCTCCAGCTGTGTCATTGTGGCACTACATTCTCCCTTTGAGTCTCTGCAGAAGGAATTATTCATACAGTGATCTTACTCTCTTTTTGTCACTGTTTTGTCCTTTTGCACTACTTGATGTCAAAAGTTTTTAAACAAATTCCTCAAAGCATCGCAGCTTTGTCCTTAAATTCTTGATTAAATATTGACCGAGAAGTAAGATGCATCTCTGAGCACATCAAATTTATTTTACTATATCATATCCCGAGGTGATCAGCTTCGAGAGAGGAAACATTTGTATAATTTAATATTAAAAATTACCAATTGAAGTTCCATACTAATAAATATCTGGCCCAATGTTAAGTTGGAAACAGAAGCAATGCTTTAACAGTGTTTCCTCTGTTTTTTTAAAGAATCTGGGGAAAGAACAAGATGAATGGTGTGCATGGAAGTAGGAGGAAGTCAAAATGTCTTTAGAAGTAACAACTTATTATTTTCTTTCAGTGATGTTAAATAGATTTCAGTGAAACAAGCTAATATGCCTTTGGTGTCATATAATGGTGAGGACTGCTCTGACGGCCAGGGACATGACTTCTCCCTGCGAGAATTCAGATAAACCTAGAAGCTACTACTTGTGTGTCATTTTCAAATCTGTATAGCAGACAGGTGGTCTTGATGGTCATGAAGGCCTGCTCTGGAAGTGAATATTTGAGGATAGTAAACTGCCTCTATTTTCTCTTCTCTTATCAAATGGGAAATAAAGGTAAGTCCTTACATTTTAGTGACATCTTATTTATTTATTTATTTATTTATTTATTTATTTATTTATCTTATGTGTATTTTGCTTTGGGAGTATATCCATGTGACTACAGTGACAAGTTGGCTGGAATAAGATGACAGATCTCTTGAAGCTAGAATTATAGGCAGTTATGAGTGATGGGAAACAGACTAAGGTCCTCTGAAAGAACAGTATGCATGCTTAACCACTGAAATATCCCTTCAGCTCTTTAATTCCACTTTAGATAGTTTTGTTTTCTTGACCCTAAAACTTAGAATCATCAAAGCACATTAAAGCCCTTAATCTTTGGGAAATTTGAATAAGCTATAATGCATTTTACTGTTGGTAAATAATTTATTTTATAGAAAGGACATTAGTTTTGTATCATGACAGAGAGATCAAAAGAGAGAGAGAGAGAGAGAGAGAGAGAGAGAGAGAGAGAGAGAGAGAGAGAGAGCTGGGGAGATGGCTCAGTGGTCCAAGCACTTTCTGTGCAAATATGGACCTGGGTGGAACAACTGACACCCATGTCAAAAGCTGAACTTGAACTCACAAGCCTATAACCCAGTGCAGTCTGAGTAGAGAAAAGAGTGTCACTAGGGTTTTCTGCTTGCTATTCAAGCTCCCGTTTCACAGAGAGAGCTTGCCTCAAGAGAATAAGACAGAGAGTGATAGTCCAAGGCACCTGATACTCTCTGGCCTCTTACTCACATATGTGCACATATAGTACACACATACACACACATACACATATCGTTTGGAAAAACTGCCCTATTTACTGTTGTGAATCTTTGAGCTATACTTTTTTTATTTCCCATTTTTCAAAATTAATATTTTACCTATAATAAATGTGTGTTTTCTTTCAGACAAGTAGAAAATAGTTTTTGAGAATAACAAAAGATAGAATTATATATAATATTTTCAGGGTATATATGTAATGCTAATTTTAATATATTTAATTCTGCCGAACATTTTCAGAGTGTAACATGGATCAGGAAATTCTATTAAGTGGGCAAGGTAGTTTATAAATCAGAATATATTTAATGTAGCTTTTCAGTTTTTTTCTTTGAATTTCATTGTTCATCACTTAATTTGAGTGACCCAAAGTATTCATACAAAATGCATTTTTTCTGTGTATAATAATTCTTTTCAGCCCTATTCAACATTTAATGGAATGATTGTGGTGCAGCGAAAATAATACTTCCTATGAAGATCTTTGAAAAAGATAGTCCTTGACTTTCTTTTAAAAATCTTGTTATGTTTACAATAGTCATGTTATTTTGTCTTTGCTTACTGTAAGAAACTAAACATTGTTGTGATTCATATGTGGAAATTCTCGTTGCCATTTATGTTTTTTCTAGGTCCTTCACTAGTATAGGTAAATAAGAGAGTAAAACCAAAGCCTTTCATACTTGTAAATGACTTTGCTAAAAATGATGTCCTTAGAACTTTGTAAAGACAGGATGAACAGACACTATTCTCATGACAAGCTCCAAATAGAAACTGTCTGCTGTGCTGTAGAATTTCAGGTCTGGTGGAGAGAACTCTACCAGGAACTAGTGGATAGAACTCTACCAGGATCTGTCAGTATTTGAGTTTGAGTTTCTATAGGAAGTGTCTTGCCGGGGGACATGAAGACTGGTTATTGGATTTTCGGAACCATTGTGCATTTCCAGATATATCCATTTATTTTCTTGTTACCGTGATAAAATATCTGAGAAAATTATCAGCCTCGATTATTTTTCTATTGTTATGATAAAACACCATGACTAAGGCAACTTATAAAAAATGAGTTTGCTTGAGGCTTACAGTATTGGATAGATAGAATCTGTGAGCATCGTGTCATGGAAAATTGCAAGACACAGGTAGGACTATGCTGTGACAGGGTTTGAGTGCTTACCTCTAATCCATAAGCAGGAGGCAGTGAGAGCTAACTGGAATAGGCCTGGACCTTTAAAACACCAAAGCCCAACCTGCAACCCAGTGACAAACCTCTTCCAACAAGGGCACACTTCCAAATCCTTCTCAAATACTTCCACCAAGTAGGGACCAACCATTCAAATATATGGGCCTAAGAGGAGCTGTTTTCTTTCAAACAAAGGTAACAGCCGAAGAGAGAAAGGGGATATTTGGCTTCCTGTTACAGGGTACGTTCCATCGTTACTGGGTAGGGTGATATCAGCTGTGTGAGGTATCTGGTCAAATGGCATTGATAGGCAGAAAGTAGAGATGAATGCTGGTGCTCAACTCACTTTCTCATTTTGATTTAGCTTGGACCCCAGCCCGTGGAATGATTCCACCTACAGTCTGAGTGGATTTTTCCACTTCAGGGATCCCAATTTAGAGACAGTCTCCCAAGAATATGCCCAAATGATTGTCTCCAAGGTAACTGTAAATACCGTAAAATTATTATTATTAAATATAACACCACAGAAAAGAGAGGGAACTGTGGGAACTGTTACATTTCCAATTCATAGTTCAAGGAAGGCAGGCTGCTCGCTCTCCTAACTAGGCTGGCCCAGTCTTAGACCTGATCTTCCATGTATGGTTTCTAAGAGCAAGCAGATCTTAAATTAGGCAAGAATCATGGATGGAAATTGACTGGGCTATGTATGTGTGGATAAATATTAGAGCATTTGGTTTGAAGAAAGAGTATCCATGTAGGGTCACAGCTGGGAAGCACAGTGGAGAATTCTAAGGCTTGAAATATATCTTTTGTTAGTAGAATGTAGACATGGAATTTGTTAGATACAAGGGCAGGGACTATGACCAGGTTAGAAAAGTATTCAAAAATGAATTATAGACTATTTTATCATATGGATAAAGACATTTGGAGTTTATTCAAAATGGCATAAAGAAGACCATTGTATTCATGTGGCAGGTGACATGAACAGACTTCTATTTTTAAAGCTGGAACTTGAAACTCTTAGAGCCTTTGAAACTTAACATCTCAAACAGCCAAAGGGTCACAGTTGGCTCCCAGACATTTTAAATGGAAATACAGTTCTCTAAAGAAGGAGAAAGAGTTGTTTCTGCTATATTCCTCTTTAAAATATCAATGAAGGATCATACAGGATGCAGGTTACTACTCCTGAAGGTACTCATTAAGGGTTGTGGAAATTAATATCTGTTTACTAAAACAAAACTTTTATTTATAGGCTGGTATGTGTGGATTAACTCTGTATAAAGAAAAAAGAAAGGAAAACCTCTATTAAATATTATCAATGAAATGGATAGATAAAAATAATTAAAAGCATTTATCCTAGCATGTTTAATTTTTATTTTAAGATTGAATTGGAGAATTAAAGCTGCTTTCAAAGTACTTCCTAAGAGGTGAAATTATTTTTCCTGAATAGCAAGATTGTGATAGGATGGGAGTTTAAACAAGCAAATGTTTCCCTCCCTTCCTTTCTTCCTTCCTTCCTTCCTTCCTTCCTTCCTTCCTTCCTTCCTTCCTTCCTTCCTTTCTTTCTTTTTTTAGTAATCTCCTCATTTGTTCAAATAGCAGTCCTAGAAAATGTATGTGAAATCAAATCACCAACAACCCTTTCTATTTATATGTATTTTCAGGAAAATATTTAACCATTTCAAATATGAGACATTAGTAGATGTCTAAAACTTGTATTCAGAGTACTCTATGGATGTTATAAAAGCTGAGGGTTAAGGTGCTATGGATGTGGCTCCAAAGGTAAAATCTTTACCATGCAAGCAAACCTGAATTTGATCTCTAGAACTCAGTTGAGTAAGGCAGGATAGTGGTTTTTGTTTGCTTGTTTTGTTTGATTTTGAGAAAGGGTCTCACTGTGTAGCCCTGGCTGGAACTCATTTGTAGACTGACTGAACTTGGACTTATAAATATCTGCCTCTGGAGTGTTGGGAGTAAATACATGGTACTTACACTTGTAATTTTGGCACTGGGGAAGCAGGAGACAGATGCATCCATGGGCCTATTGGCCTGCCATCCTAGTTTTCTTTTAGAGTTTCTGGCCAATGAGAGACACAGTATCATAAAAAATAAAATGAAGAAGTGTTTGAAGAAGACATTTCATATTAAACTCTGAACCCCAAAACTTAGCTCTGGTTTACTCTAGAAGCTCTCTTTTTGGTCATATCTTTCTGTTTCTACAATGCATCATCTTCTACCATTCTTACATGAATATGGATCTCATTGACTTTGTTGACTGTTTCTTTGGACATCTTTCTTCTTTTTTAAGAATATCTATTTTGAAAGATAAGTTATTGGGGAAGGTGCTTGCTGTACAAGTGAGAAAGCCTGTGTTCAATTGTCTATAGCTACATAAAAAACAGAGCCGAGTAACTGTTGATTATTATCACCAAGTAAACACATGTGGGTCCTTTGGGTTTCTGGCTCCCTAACCATATCAAATCTGTGAGTTCTGTGCCAGTGAGAGATCTTGTCTTAAAAATTATGCTTATGGCTGCAGAGGAATAGCATTTGAGGTTGACCTAATATATTCACACAAGTATATGTCTGTACTATATACATACACACATGCATAGGATACCAGTCAGATTGACTTGAGATTCATGGCAAACAACTCACTTCACTGTAATCAACCTTTTAAAGGCCTTGCCTCTAAGTATTCTTATACTCTGAGATAACTGAGCTGAGGGCTTCAACCTAAGACTTTGGGGTGTGGATGGCTAGTGAGGTGGCTCAACACATAAAGGTGTTTGTCTCCAAGCATTCTGTTTTTTTTAATTTATAAAAGTTTATTAATTTATAAAAGTTTCCATTTCCACCCCTCCCCCCAACACCCTCCCTCTCCCCCCACTCCTTCTCCTCCTCCCTCTCCATCCCTAAGAGCAGTCAGGGTTTCCTGACCTGTGGGAAGCTCAAGTTCCTCCCCCCTCCTTCCAGGTCCAGGAAGGTGAGCATCCAAACAGACTGGATCCCAAAAATCCAGTATATGCAGAGGAGACAAGTCCCAGTGTCATTGTCAATGGCTTTTCAGAGAGACCCCGTGCCAGCCACATTCAGAGAATCCAGCCACATTCAGAGAATCTGGTTGGATCACGTGCTCATTCAGTCCCAGTCCCACTGGCCTTGGTGAATTCTCATTAGATCAGTCTCCTTGTATCAGTGGGTGAACGCACTCCTCACGGTCCTGCCTTTCTTGTTCATGTTCTCCTTCCTTCTGCTCCTCATTTAGACCTTGGGGTCTCAGTCCAGTGCTCCAATGTGGGTCTCTGTCTCAATCTCCATCCATCAACGGGTGAAGGTTCCCTCTGGTCTTGCCTTCATTGCTCAAGTTCTCCTTCCTTCTGCTCCTCATTTAGACCTTAAGTTCTATGGTGATATGCAAAATATTCATCAGTATGGTTATGGGCCAAGGCCGGTTCAGGCACCCCCTCCTCTGTCCAGAGAACAATCTGGGGATCTCTCCTTGGAACTGGGATCCCCTTTATAAGAAAGTCTCTTGTAAACCCTAAACTGACTCCCTTAGTTGAGATATATTCTTCCCTGATCCCATATCCATCCCTCCTCCCTCCTGCCATCCCAGTCCACCGAGCTTTCCCCATTCCTCCCCTACTCCCTTCTCTCTAACCCTCTCCCCTTCCAACATCCTCCCCACCCCCCCATGCACCCGAGGTTGCCTGGCACTCTTGTCTACTTCCAATCTCCAGGATTATAACTACATGATTTTCTTCAGGTTCACCTTCCTATTTAGCTTCTCTAGGATCACGAATAATAGGCTCAAAGACCTTTAATTATGGCTAGAATCCACTTATGAGTGAATACATACCATATTCCTCTTTTGGGGTCTGGGTTACCTCACTCAGTAAAGCGTTTTCTATGTCCATCCATTTGCACGCAAAATTCAAGATGTCATTGTTTTTTACCACTGAGTAAAACTTTAATGTGTATATGTTCCACACCTTTTTTAACCATTCTTCTATTCAGGGCCACCTAGGTTGGTTCCAGGTTCTGGCTATCCAAGCATTCTTGGAACCCACAGGGTAGAAGAAAATCTTCTTCTCACAGCCTATCTTCTGACCTCGACATGTATGTTGCCCCACATGAACTTCCAATAAGTAAATTAATTAACTAATTAATAGTCAAAAACATAATTGAGTCATGAGGGGTTGTCGTTTTGTTGAAAACAGTTCCTATACCATTCAATCACAGTTTATTACAAATTCCAAAGTATTTCTGACCTTCTAAACTAGATTTTCCCCATTTTACCTTACTTTATTCACTAAACCATGTTAATTTTTTTAGTAAAATATAGGGTTTATTTTTTTTCTCCATTGAAAATATTTTTCTCAGTAATATATAGTGGCTACAGTTTTTCCTCCCTCTACTCCTCTCAGTTTCTCACCATCTCTTCCTCATCTGCATTCCTTCTCTCTCTGTGTGTCTCATTAATAACCAAATAGCTTCTAAGAGTTTATAATATATTATAAATTTATGTGGGATGTCCTTCTGTATATGTGTTGCTTTTATTGATTAATGGGTAAAGCTGCTTTGGTCTATGGCAGGGCAGAATATAACCAGACTGGAAGAGATATAGAGAGATAGTAGTCAGAGTAAGGGAGATACCATGTAGCTGCCAAAGACGCAAGAGGCAACAAATCATGGGCCTCGTGGTAGAATATAGAATAATAGAAATGAGTTAATTTAAGATGTAAGAGTTAGTCAATAAGAAGCCTGAGTTAATAGACCAAGCAGTGTTGTAATTAATATAGTTTCTGTGTGATTATTCTGGAAAGGGAGGCCAGAAAAAAAATAAGTGGTTCCTAGTACAAAATGGCATCAGAACAACTGGGGCTATCAAGCATGGCCTGTCACCCACTTCGAGTCTGGGTCCTTGTACAGGTGCTCACGGTTAGGAGGTAAGTAGCTGAGAACACACCAGCTGCTGAGCACTCTCTGCCTGGGCAACTGACTGTATCAGTTCTGCTCTGCATGCACAGGCAGAAGAGCATGGCAGATTCCCACTGCCATACACAGAGCTATTTCCAGGCTGTGCAGTGTGCTGCCCGGCAGATTTAGCTTTTACTCAGATAAAAAGGGTTTATGTACTGTACACTCCTTCCCAGAGTTGAGGTGGTGATCACAGCTCCTACCTGGGAGTCACAGAGCTGGTAGTAAAGATATCTCTACCATGTTGAAAGGCTGAGAGAGGTGGAACCAGCATCCAGGGCTGCTGTTACCATACTACTTACAATTTTATAATGCTTCTTGTCAGAAAAGGATTTCAGATATACAATAGGGACAGATTCAGGCATAAAAGACCTCTAAACAAGACACAGTGTGTTTAAAAATGTATGTAGGCTTGGGAGAGAGAGGGAAAAAAGTATATACAGTTATAAAAAGAATTAAAGTCTTTAAAGAGACAGTAAACATAATATAAAACTGTATAGACAGTCATATATTAAAGGTATAAAGAAAAATAAACCACATAAAGATGGAATATACACAGAGAATCTGGATTATGTATATTATTGTGTTTTGAGTTTTTGCAGAGACACATATGATTTTGGGGGATACTAAGCTAAATGAACTTTTATATTTTAAAGGTATTGTGACTTCAAAATTTGAACCTAAGGATATATTACTTTGTAAAAAAAAGGTTTATTTTTTGTCTCCACAGAAGATGAGAACCTGTGGATTCCTTCTATATTAATGTGGTTTGATCGAACAAGATCACCCCTGAAAGGTTTCTATGAAACTTAAAATATAACCAAACCCTCAACAAACACAGGAATCAGTTTGGAGAAAGCAACACCAAAATTCTCAAAATGGTTGTTTATAAATGTTTGTTTTCATTTAAAGGGAGTTGATTATAAGTTATTAGTGGTCATAGTCAATTTCTAAAAGATCAAAGAGTAGAAATGATACACAGATGAATACTTTGCATTGGTACGGATCTTGGTCTATTGATAGAAATTTAATGTCAATTTTTATATGTATTTCTGTAGTTGTTTAAGGTATTGTGTTTAGTCAGTTCATTTAAAAATGTAATGTATAATTAAAAATTGCAGATTAATAGGATGTCATTTACAATAGTCAAACTTGTAGTGATGTTACTTAGGTTTTTCTATATAGAGAGAGATATATTTCAGTTAGATAGATAATCTTAAACACTTCAAAGACCTAAGGAGTATGGCATTAAAATGTTTTAAGAACTTAGACTTTTCTCAGAGGTGAGACACATCTGCTTCTAGCAGCACCAATTATTTTAGAGAGGTTGATGGGCATTGAAGAAACTTATGGAATTTGTCTTCAGTGCAACACGGATAGCCATCTGAATCCGAAACTGCTCTTACCTTGACCGTTTGATGGTATGCTATACGAACTGGATATGCAGGACCCACAGAAAAGTGGCTGCTAAATTTTCCAAAAGATGGGATGATCCTTCAGGGTTCCTGCTTCACAAAGGAAGCTACCAGACATTATGCATGACTCTGAAGAAACTGACTGACAAACCACAAATATAGGCTAAGCATTCCTTCAAATTTCTTGCATCATGTAAATGTCTGCTGGATACTATGATCCTGTAGGCTAAAGACAGATGCTGTAATGTTACAGAAGAACTTTGGATGACTGTCCAGGCATCAAGATGTCTCTGTCAATTCAAAACTTTGGAAGTTGCTTACAATGCACTTTCTGTTTACTTTGATAATATTATATTGTTCTGGAATCTTTGAAGATTTGGAGACAGATAGTTATAGTTTTCTATAGTTATGATAAAAGATAAATTAGTTATAAAATTTTAGACTTATGAAAATAGAATAGATGATAGAGTGTTTTCCTTAATTTGCCATATGTAAATAGACTAAATAATATAATTTTTGCTTGATACTTGTTTTGTTATATGTGATTTTGCTATGTTAACGTTAAAATCTTCCTTTTTATTTAGACAGAAAAGAGGAAATGATATGCTTTTATTGGTTAATGAATAAAGCTATTTTGACCTATGGCAAGGCAGAACGTAGCCAGGCAGGAAGATATATATAGAGAGTAGGCAGAGTCAGAGAGATGCCATGTAGCTGCTGAAGGAGGCAAACACCATGTAACTGCCCAAGAAGAAGAGGCAATAAACCATGAGCCTTGTGGTAGAATATACAATGACAGAAATGGGTTCATTTAAAATGTAAGAGTTAGTTCATAAGAAACCTGAGCTAACAGGACAAACAGTGCTGCAATTAATATAGTTTTTGTGTGATTATTTGGGTCAGGGAAACCGGGAAACGAATGAGCATTCTCCTACTACAACAAGCAGTATACTAAACTATAATAAGATAAAACAAAACCTAACATATTAGAATTGAGCAATACAAACAGAAGTAAAACAGAGCTCAAGAGAAGAAAAGACTCAATCATTTGGACTCAGCAATCCTGTAAAAACTCTGAACTGGGACTACCAAGGACATTGTGAGACCCTGTGCATGTCAGCTTTTACAAATGAGATAATTTTTTTCCACAAAGTAGCTGTACTACTTTTTTAAAATTTTTTTAAAAATTCTGAGTATACCTGGTTTACAGCTCAGCTTGAAGTGCTCCCCTGCTCTTTCCATACTCTAAAATTTTCTTCCCATAGAAAAATAGATTTTTATTTCTGCTTTTGAAAATAAACACAGTATTTTTATTAATTTCTTGAGAATTTCATACATTTGTACAGTTAATTTTGATCATATACACTGCACCAGGTCTCTCCCTCACTCCTCCCAACTTTACTTTTTAACTTCTTAGATTTCTGTTTTTGTTTGTTTGTTTGTTAATGACCTATTGAGTCTAATTTCTGCTATTCACTGGAGTGTGGTTAACTTATTGGGGCTACACACTTACAGAAAACTGACTGTCTCCATCCTCCCTCAACAAAGCACCAGTTAGGTATGGGAGTATGTGTGTCTCTTTGCCTTCTGTGTTGGAGCGTTGACTAGCAGGAACTTTGGTAGATGTTACACAGCAGCTACCGCTGCCATGGGCTCATGAGTACAGCAGTCCTGTTGTGCCTGGGAAACTTTGCATTGTTTTCCACTGTGTTCCATATATTTCTATTATCCTTCTGTCTTCATTCTGGTTCATGACAATGCGAGTGATGTTATGTTTTTATTTATTATTTGTGGTATTATAATAATGAGTTGTGTGTATGCTACAAGACCACATATTCTCCAGCATAAATTTCTGAGTAAAGAAATAGGCAGACTACTTGATTTTTCTGGAATTTTAAAATAAATAAATAATTGCATATATTTTTAAAAATTCTATGTGTGTGCATATATGTGCATACATTCCACAGTATGGAGGTCATAACAACTTTCAGGAGCTGTTTTTCTGATTTAACCATGTGAATCTTGGGACTGAACTTAGGACATCAGGGTGGTAGCAAGTACCATTATCCACTGTGCAATCTCCTTGGCCTTCTGTTGATTTTTCAGTGCTGCTTTAATTGGCCTGGTAGGGTCAGCCCTTGCTGCTGAGTCCTTTATGAATGGGCAGGATGTCCCTTGCTTTACACAGCATTCCAGCATGGACATTGCTTTTCTTAGGTACCTCATGGGTTCTCGAGCCCATGCTGACTCACGAGGATGGTTAAGTGACCCTGTCAAACAATTGCACAGGGCCACTGTGCTAATAGAGCAATGCAGGGAAAATAAACGGAGCAGACTCTCAATCCTCCACTAGTCAATGGCAATGTGAGAAAACTCTCAACACTTCATTTGAGGAAAAGTACTCCAATTTTGTTAAATGAGCAATAAAATTTAAGAAATTAGTGCTATAACTGGAAGTATTAGCCATCTATTCATCTAAAAATAAGTTTGTTTTAAAATGATTTTTTGAGGACAGGAGAGTTGGCTCAGTGGTTAAGAGTACATAGTGCTCTTCCGGAGGCTGGAGTTTGCTTCTCTGCTTCAGGTGACTTTCAACCACTTAAAGCTCCAAATACAGAAGATCTGATGCCTTCTTCTGGCTCCTGTGGTCACGTGCACTCATAAGCACATATTCTTACGAAAACACTCACATATATATATACATTCTTTAAAAAATGTTTTATGTACAAAATTGCTGAAATCTTGCCTTTCTACAAAGGCATCTTTACCTGATACTGTAGTGTTTTTTGGTTGTTATTGCTGTATTTCATTTTATCCTAATACTTAGTTAGCCTTCTTTGTGACAAACTTGCACTTCATAAACACTTTGAACTCTATTACTGCAATGAGATGCTAATTTCTATGAATTATGAATAACAATTATATAATAGGTTTAGCGAACACATTTTGTCCCCAGAACTTAGAATCGAACAGCTGAAGCCCAAGGGCTTTTTTTTCCATTTTTCATGTTTATGTGATGTTTATTTATGTGTTTGAATATGTATGGGCATGCATGTGTTCAGGTGTACATGAAGAGACCTCAGATGAATGCAAGGAATCACTATGAACCACTCTTTCCACTTAATTTTCGAGGCAGGCAAATCCAGACCTATCCCATATGACTGATCTCACTAGCCAGTTTGTATGCCCACCCAACATAAACACGGTTTGGGGGATACGAACTCCCTCGGTCGTGATTGGATGGCATGCACTTTAGTCACCGAGGTATTTCTCAGCTCACATGGTTTCTTAAAACAAAAAGTACTATCTTATTCCCACCTTGAAGTGATGGCTTGTCAAATGAAGAAAAGGCCCTTGGTAATTATCTCTTCATTGTTGCTTAGTCATTGTTTTTTGCATAGTCAGTTAATGAGAAAAAAAGACGCACAAGGCAAAAACATACAATGTCAATAGCTCCCACTGCATTCGCTTTTACTGTCCCAACATATGCCCTAAGTTTAAAGAGCAATAAAAGGCTGCTGCTTTCACAGCCATTAGCTCTGGTTGCTAGTGCCAGTCATGCGTAGAGGTCAGAACTCTATCATTGCAACTTCACTTCTAGCTACTGTGCTCATTTATCAATGGAGGCGAAATGAGTTGAGGAGACTGCCCAGACTCTCAATTTCAAATGTAGTGTAAGAAAACTCTCACCACTTCCGCGGATCAGAAGTGCACAATTTGTGATCCACCACACATACAATTAAGAAAGTCATTCTAGGCGGCTGGAGAGATGAATCAGCAATTAAGAGGTGTTATTAATTTTTCCAGAGGACTAGCGATGCATTCCCAGAGTATAGTTCCCAGCACCTAATTAGGGTAGCTCACAACTGCTTGTAATTCCAGTTACAGAGCAGCAGATGCCCTTTTCTGACATATACAGGCACCTATACATACCTATGCATCTTGATCATGTCATTGTAGGCCAGGATTATGCCAGCCAATGGAATTATTTCAGGAGAATGTTGCCTGATATATCTACAAAGTCAATAAGTAAGAGAAAAATAAAAGTTCATCATGTTTGAGTTTCTTTCCGGGCTGTGTCTCATTACATAATTTCCCCCAAACTAAGCATATTTAGTTAGTAGGATCCTTGGGGAAAAGTGCATTGGAAGCAGACATTTTTATCTTTTCATGTATTTTATTCTCTAGTTTCATTTTAGCTCAAATACACGTTGATTATACAGTTTGCATTTTGTAGATTATTATGAAAAGGAGTTTAGCACCACAATCTTGTAATATCACAAGGGAGTTATAGTTTCCAAGTGTTTGGACATTTTATAAAATGGTTCTAATTAAATTTATATGTATTATGTTTCCTTAAATGAGCAGAATGGATACAATGAATATATTATGCAAAGGGGTTTTATTAGATTGATATGCACGATTTATCAACATTCTGAATCCTCAGAAGAGCTAATCTGGCATGAAGGAGTCCTGGAAACCTCTTGGTCCTCAATTCACTTAAAAGCCAAAGGATGTTCTGATGTCCATACAGGCCAGTTGCAGGAGTAACAGCAGGATAGATGCACTTTCCAACCAAAGGCAAACACAGGCCAACAAAGGGCATTGCCTTTCTCTCTTTCTTGGGTCCAGAACCCTGCTAGGGAGGTGCTATGCACTCTGGGAGAGGTCTTCCTTCCTCTGTTAATCATTCCTGGAAATGTGATAACAGTCTGCCCGGGGACAAGTGTTGAGTTGACTGATTTGGCAATAAAGAATAAACATCACACTTTTTAAGACCATGATGGAGAAACCCACAGAAACAGCCAACCAAAGCTAGTGGGAACTCACTGACCCAGGACTGACAGTGGCTGAACCTGTGTAGGACTGAACTAGGCCCTCTGAATGTGGCTGGACCAGTCTGTGGGGGCACTGACAGTGGGACAAGTACATCTCTCTAGTGCATGGACCTGGTTTTTGGTAGTCCATTTCCTATAGAAGGATACCTTGCTCAGCCTAGATACAGTGAGGAGATACTTGGTCGTCTCTCAAAGAGATGTGAATGGCAATGCGGTCCCTGGGACACTCGGTCTCTAGCTTAGACTCTGGGTGGTGTCATCTCATGCCATCCCATGTCAGTCTTGACAGAAATGTTTGATTATTCAAATAACCAATTACTCACCGGGTTGTGTTAGGCTGTTCAGCATTAGTGTTGGTACACTTAGGATTTTCTTTCTGAAGTTTGGAAGCTGTCCTGAGTATTTTACCCACAAGCCAGCTATCTTGTAACTAAATTTGCTTATGGCCCCATGTCTGACCCATCCACGCTTCACTCCATAGTAAACTTGCACATTCTCAGCGCAAGAATTAATCTGTCATCACTGAAAACAAATGTTCGTGACTGCTGATTCATTTTACAGTGCTGCAGTGTGTCTGTGCTTTGCTTAGATAATAGCTTATTGTGTGTGATATTTAGTACTCATTGCCAACCTGACAGAATCTAGAATCAGCTGGAAAAGGAGCCTCTGGCCATGCCTGTGGGGGATTCTGTGGACCATGTTAATTGAGGCAGGGAGCCCCACCTGCCCTGGCAGGGATCCTATACAGAATGGAGAAAGACAAGTGATCAGCAAGTAGCCTGCACTCAAGGCCCTCTGGGTGTGACATCGCCCTCCTGGTGTGATGTGAGCAGTTCCCACTGTCTCTTTCCCACAGGGCGGTGCAGCAAAATGAATTCTTCCTTTCTTAAGTTGATTCCTTCAGGGTATTTTGTTACAATAATCAGAAAACAAACCATGACACCACACAAAGATTTACAGGCGATCTCAAGATCTATTCCTGAACTTGTTCCTTTTGGCTTAGAGGGACTTTAGAATGTGTTTCCTTGAACACTTTTATTGCTTGAGAATGTTTTTTTGTTGTTGTTCCTTTTACTCTTGGTTATTTGAAGCGGCTTTAGAAAGCAGTACTTTAGGTATTGGAAAATCTCTCACCACATAACTGTGTGATAGAATTCATTACAACTTATATGATTTATTAAATGGAGTCACCCCTGAAGCAAATGCATTATTAAGTAGTTAAAAAATTCATGACGTGTCCTTAACGCAGGGAGAATGCCTTGGAGGCTCTTATCCATCCCATAAATATGTGTTTAACAAAATTGCTTGAAATGAATCTCTTCATTTCTTCTTATTTAAGACTTAGATATATATAGCATAAATAACAGAATACATTTCCCTTATAAGGTTGTGGCTTGTTGTTGAATGCAAATAGCCATAGCTTTCTCTTTGTAAGTATGTAATAAAACATGTTCTCCCTTTATTAAAAGTCCTCAGTGGGCTGTGATGGTACAGAACACATTCAGTGTGTGGCTGGTATTTAAGCCCCCGGCTGGAGCTTATTCCAAATCCATGCTTTACAGTATAGGTACTGTGATGGCTCATCTTGGTTGTCAACATGATTGGATCTGGAAGCAATTAACAGACTCACCTTTGGGTGGGTCTGTGATGGCATTTCCAGGAAAGATTAATGAGGTGAGAAAAACTTCCCCTGGAGTGAGCCCTGTGTTACTCTGGCAAGCCAGATATAAAGTCCAAGGGGAAAATAGTGTTGTCTGCCATCATTTCTTGCAAGTGAGTGAATCTGAGCCATTGTTGCTGCTACCTGTCCTTTGATGCCATGAGAATCTAATTTCTTTAGTTCTCCTTCAGAGCCTCAAGACAAGCAGCTTTCTAGAAAGCACCCAGGTCTTGAGTGTCAAGCTGGAACTGTTGAGACATCCAGCCTTGTGGGCAGAAAGGCTACTAACTGGGCCTTTGGTCCACAGTACAGGCTACCATTAGTAGAAACCAGGTTGTACCGTGTAAGCCTGTCTAGTAAATTATCCTTAAACATAAGTACAAGATAACAGTTTCTTGAAATTTAAGGTGCCATGGTCATTGAAAATCTTGGCTGATTTCTAACCTTGCACGTTGATGTTATAGGAAGGTATTCCACTGTGGTCAGTTAGATCAGCAGCAACAAGGAGACTATGGCACATTAAACTTGATTTTTGTCTTTCTGTAGCATAAACAGATAGATGGATAGTATGGATGGATCGAGTCATCTGTCTATGTTATACACACAAACTCACAATGAATCAGACAACACAGCCCATGGAAGAATTAAATATTAAATAAATATTAAGAAATGTTTATATATATATATATATATATATATTTAAAAGAAAAAGGAGCATATGGTTAACAAAGGAGATAAAATAGTGTATGGAGCTTGAAAAAATCAAAGAACAAATGTAGATTCATGTTTCTGTACACTCTAATCAGAAAGTGGGAATGACAGAAAGGATAAAAACTAGAGCTTGTGATGTCACTATGGGAAATGGGATTCACTTTGAATTGGAAGGTACAAAAAAGGCCCAGGTTCAGATTTATGTCAAGTAAAAGTAGATGTAAGAGAGCTGCAACTTCTAAATTCAAATCAGCACGAGTATGCTCTATTTCTTGCTTGCATGTATTTATAGTGTGTATATGCATATTTGCAGGTGTGTGGGTGCTCTTGTGTGAAGGTGTGCATGCATGTTTGTATAAGCATGTGGACATGACAGGTAAACGTTGATGTCTTGCTGGAGCTCTTGGATTACCGAGAGTCCACCAAACTTGCTTATCTTTCACCTGGGAACTCTGGACCTCAGTCTTGAGCAACAAGCACCTTTTTGCACTGAGCTGTTTATTTCCCCAGTCCTTCAAAATACACAGCGATGCAGGAGTATAGCCAGTTATAAAGATTACTCTCTTCATAAAAATGCATTCAGTATGTAAGGAAATTATCATCTTGAACGAAGCCAACTATAGAGCTGTTAGATTCCATAGCACTGGGAGCTCATCAGGCCCACCCCTCTGTAGGTGTTGTCCAGGCTGTCACAGTCTCAAGTTCATTTACTCACCAGCCCTGCTGTGCTTGGAAGGCCTTGTTTCTTTGTTGTCCTCCATCCCCTCTGACTCTTCAATATATCTACCTATTCTCTACAAGGTTCCCTGAGTATTAAAGGGATGGAATTAATGGAGCCCTCCCATTTAGGACTGGGTGTTCTGAAAGTTTCTCACTCTCTTTATATTGTCTAGTTGTAGGTTTCCCATCCATTTAAGGGGGAGGCTTCTCTGATGAAGGCTGGGAGAAGCACTGGTCACTGGGTATAACAGAACGTCAATAGGAGTGATTTTATTGCTATATTCCTTTACCAGAACAATAGTAAACAATTTTCCTTTAGGTTCTGTGCCTTTATAGTCTCAATGCAATATAGTCCCAAGCAATGTTGAGATTGGGTTCCATCTCATGGATTGGATCGTTTACCAATCAGATATTAGTTGGTGACACCTACCAAGTTAGTATCTCTGTTGCATTAACACGTCTTTTAAGCAGATCACCATTGTACATTTTTTGGTTGAGTTGATTTTTACCTTTTTCTTTTGGTCACATACAGAGCGCCCTCCAGTACCATGTACTGGTCAGTAAAAGTGAAGTCTTTAGATAGGTTCTAGCTTGATTTGCCATATTTAATGAATTCTGTAGGTCTTGTCTTTAGCAATAGAGTGTTACCATAAGTTTACAGAGAGCAATAGTCTAGGCTGTTTGGTGTCTCTCATGAGGCTCTTTGGGCCAACAACTGGATTAGATGTAACTTAGTCTTAGAACTAGAAACTTCGCATGGTGACAAGTGTTGTCTAGATGGGACTCCATCTGCTCTGTTACTTAACAATGTCATTTAGATCACCTTCATACATGTATGTACTTTAGGAAGTTTCTACTGTATTAGGTTTCCACTGAGGAAAAGTGGACACAAATCTGCATCACTAACCCAGAGGCTATTTTAAATTGGAAAAGAAGTTTTCTCCAATGGCATCTCACTGAGTATAGAAACCACTCCTAAGGCCATGCCCAGCAGTAGATGGCCAACACAAAACAGGCTCAATGGCGTATTTAGAGGTTAATTGTCTCAGAATTTTTTGCCATGGCTTTTTTTTCTCATAGGAAACTAAGAAAGTGCATGTACATTATGGCTTCCAGTTTTGTGCTTTTATCAGATTTTTGTGTGTGAGAATGCATGTGTCTCTGTATCTCTATGTGTTTCTTGAGATCTTTCTTAAGTCATTTTCTATGGTTTGTACTTTTGTCCTATTATGTTTTGTTTGACTTTATTTTATCAAATTTAATTAACTATTATTATTCATTTATATGCTTATTTGTATCCTAAATAGAGAGAAATAAATGGTGCTTATTTGCTTGGGTAGGGAAGCAGGGAGGATCTGGGAGGAGTTAGAAGAGGAAAACCACAGTCAGAATATATGGCATTTTTAATATCTATTTTTCAATTAAAAAATTTTCACTAAGCAAAAGTCTATCAGAACTGTAAAATAGAGATGTTTTAATAATTATAATTGAGATTTTAATAATCTTACTGTAATTGATAAAACAAAAATAATCTAAGTAAGCAAAGATGAAAATCTGAAAAATTATAGGAACCATTTCAAAGAAACATATTTGAGACACTAAGTATAGTGTCAATATATTTTGAAGGGCAGGAATCCTCTGGAGAGTCTGCTCT
This sequence comes from Myodes glareolus, assembly GCF_982192425.1. Lineage (NCBI taxonomy): Eukaryota > Metazoa > Chordata > Mammalia > Rodentia > Cricetidae > Myodes > Myodes glareolus. The sequence goes on from NC_142030.1 coordinate 100,642,559, forward strand.
GAACCCAGCAGAGCTGGAGCAGCATCATAAGTGGCTATTTGGTAAACCTTGACAATCTGAAAGCTAAACCATAAATTTCTAAGACCATCGACAAAGAAGGTCTCATGAGAGATACTAGAGAAAGCATTGATGTTAATTTGATTGAGAACACAAAATGCCAACATTTATGGAATTTTACTAACTGGTGCTTAGAAAGAAATAATCCCAGACAGTAATATCTCAATAGAAAATACATCATTCTAATTGTATTTAAAGACTGAAAAATAAACCCACAGAAATCAAATTCAATGCAATTACAACTAAATAAAGAGTAAATATCTGTTGGGAAATAATAAAAAAGATGTAGAATCCTGGAGCTAGGCTTTGTTGTTATGCCTGCAACGACACTGCTTTGCACTTGGGTAATTAAAACCGGAGAGTTGTGATTTCAAGGTCAGTCTGAAAACAGGAGAGGAGGACAAAATAAAGTAAGAATGTCTGGGATAATCATAAGGAATCACAGCATTCTCTATTTACTTAAGAATACATACATACATACCTACACACATACACACCCTTAATAAAATAAAACAAAAACAAAAACAAAAACAAAAGCAAAAAATCCCAGCAACATGCAAGAGAAGTCCTTTTTGAGCTGTGGTGAGGGTTGTCCAAGAACCTTTTATAACATTACAGCTTACTGTTATTGCCCTTTGTACCCCTCAGAGATGGAAGGAAAGTCCCGATTGTTGAAGACATCATAACTGTTGGACAAAGGACCCAGAGGATTCAAGTTGGATTAGACCTAAAAGCATCTTCCTCAAGAACCAACTTTCTTGGTACTAGAAGGCCCAGGGCAAGCTTCCAAAGGAGGAAAAAAAACATCCTAACTAGTTATGGAATTTATGAATAGCAACATCCAGCATGACAAGATAACCTTAACATTGTTCAGACTCTGGCAGTAACCAGCAGTTCTCTCACTGGACTTATGACCAGGTCAACAATAGGGAATTCATGCTGGATACTGGATACTAGTCAACACTCAGGGATAGTGAGATCATGGATTTCAGGAGAGACCTCTCCGATTTCCACTTTATTAAACCAGCATCATTCCTAACTAAATTTTAAAGTTATCCTTCTATGTCCACAGATAAGTCTACTTCTCACCCCTCATCAAGATAACTTCTCTTAGAAAGGGATGGAAACAATTGCAGAAAATCACAACCAATCAAATTTCAGACTTGTGGAGCCCAAGCCTAAGGTGTGCATCTACAAACTGACTCCTGCACCTAAAAACCAGGGATCATTGCATAAGAGGGAGAAGAACAATCGTAATAGCCACGGGAGCAGGAATTTTGCTGTGAGGCCATGTCTCCTAAAAATGCCAGAAAAGCTACGCCCATGTGGTCTCACCAACATGCCTGTCCAAACATGATCAGAGCAAGCATGACTCCAATAGGCAGACTAACTAATGTATGTGAAGGATGAAAGTTCAGGAGACAACCCTAGACAGATAGTGGGGAAGAAATAGCCTTCCCTATGGAAGAGCATAGCAATATCAAATGGTCCGCCTAGGAAAAATATGCATACAAGTAGCATCATACAAGGTTGGTTCTATTTTTCTATGTGTAGGAAAACACACACACATATGTGCTATGTAACATGAAGAGGCCTGTTTGTTGGGGGTTTTTCTGTCCTGCCTGGCCCCCCAGCTGTTTAGTCCCAGAGAAAAATCACAGAAAGGACTCCGTAAGTTATAAAGCTGATTGGCCCTTTAGGTCAGGCTACTTATTAGCTAATGCTCATATCTTGATTAACCCATTTTTCTGATCTATGTTAGCCATGTGGCTCAGTACCTTTTTCAGTGGGGCAGCTGACATCCTGCTGCTTCAGTGATCTGGGCAGGAGTGGGAGGAATCAACTTCCTCCTCCCCAGAATTCTCCTGCTCTCCTTGCATCATTTCCACTTCCTGTCTGGTTTTCCCACCTACACCTCCTGCCTGGCCAATTAGCATTTATTTAAAACATGATTGACAGAATGCAGACAATTCTCCCATACCTCTTCCCCCTCTTTAAAAAAAAATACAAAGGAAAATATCCATAGTCATTTTTGTGGGGAATGTGGGCGTAGTATTCCAGGCTACTTTATTTCCAGCTGGTTGAGGGCGATGATAATCTTATGGGGACCTAAAGAAAGAGTTATGATCAAGTCCTGACTGAAGTATCTTGTGAGTCTTGATCATCTCAGGCAGCAGTCTTGAACCTGTTCTGGATGAAGAACTCAGACATCTGGGCCATCTGTTCCTACTGGAGATTGCTCAGGTGGTCTCCCTTGGTCAAAGATGATTTTTCTTAACTCTGAATAAATCCAGAGCCTCTCATTTTCTGTGGAAAAAAAAGCAAAATCTCTTCTCCAAAGTAACATACCTTTTGACTTCAATTTTGAAGCCAAGTTATTTTCAAAATATCTATCTTGGATTAATTCTGCAGCATTTATGAGCAAATATCTTTTAGCAGCTGTTGCTCCTTCCTCAGCATTTAAACAATTCAAAGAGAGCATAATAGCATACAGTATCAAGATTCTCTGTGTATTTTCCATCTTTAGGTGGCTTTATTTTAATCTCTATTTCTTTTCTTTTTACTTTTAACTTTTGGCTTATTGAGACAGGTTCTCTGCATATCTTTGTTGTGGAACTCCCTCTGTAGACCAGGCTATCCTTGAACTCCCAGAGATCCTTCTGTCTCTGCCTCCCCAGTGCTGGGATTAAAGATGTCTACCACCATACCTTGAATTTACAGAGGTCTGTCTGCCTCTGCCTCCCAAGCCTTGTGATTAAAGGTGTGTACCACCACACCCAACTACTCTCTTTCTTTCTTTTTTTTTTTTTTATTTCTAAGGACTTTAAACCATTAAAAGGTTTTTTTTTCTTTGAATCTCTCTTTGCTGTATATCTCTTTCTGACCATGTGGGTCTTTAATTTGGTAAGGAATATGGAGAAGATAATATTCAAAAGCTCCTATGGCATTTCAAGGTCCTTGCCAGGAAGCAAGCTGCAACATTGTATCCATTGGGACAGCATTTTCCCTGGCAGGACGGCCCAGAAAGCTGGCATTTTTTAAAACAGTGCAGCATTTTTTCTGCTATGGCTGAAAACCGAAATGCTTTACTCTCGTCTTTCCCAAGCTTTCTCAGGCTTTGTGTGGTTGCAGTTATCCATGTGGGCGCCATTATGTAACATGAAGGAGCCTAGAACACCACGCCCATATTCCCCAAAAAACTGGACTATGGATATTTTCCTTTGTTTGTTTGTTTGTTTGTTTGTTTTATAAAAAGAGGAAAAAGTGGTGTCTGAGAATTGTTTGTATTCTGTCAATCATGTTTTAAACAAATGCTGATTGGCCAGGCAGGAGGTGTAGGTGGGAAAACCAGACAGGAAGTGGAAATGATGCAAGGAGAGCAGGAGAATTCTGGGGAGGAGGAAGTTGATTCCTCCCACTCCTGCCCAGATCACTGAAGCAGCAGGATGTGAGCTGCCCCACTGAAAAAGGTACTGAGCCACATGGCTAACATAGATCAGAAAAACGGGTTAATCAAGATATGAGCGTTAGCTAATAAGTGGCCTGACCTAAAGGGCCAATCAGCTTTATAACTTACGGAGTCCTTTGTGTGATTTTTCTCTGGGACTAAATAGCTGGGGAACTGGGCAGGACAAAAACCCCAACAAGTCGTCCCCTCACTCATGTTACAGTGCTATACAAAAACAATCAATGAAAAAGCACCATATATTTGAGCAAGATCAAAGGGATTGGGATTGTTGGAGAGAGAAAAGGGAAACAGAAAACTATGTAATTATATTATCTTGAAGGGAAATTTTTTTTAAAGCAGATCACCATGGGCACCATAAGTAGTAAGATTTTTGTTTTAAAAAAATTAGAAAAATTAATAAAACTGCTAACACTTGTTAGTCTTTAAAAATAAAAAAAAATGAGTTACAACCTCTTTATAGGAGAAATATAACCCTGACAACGAAAAGGGACATTATTATAGATATTTCATTAAAAGAACATTATGGGACTATTATTAGCCATTTTTAAATTCAAAAATTGTGAGAACTAGGTGAAAAATACAAATTATCCAAATTGATTTAACTAAAAAAATATGGAGTCATTAACAAACAAAATGATTAAATTAGTAGACAACAAACAAAAATTCAAATTGAAGTCACTTCATGAAAGATGTGTGAATGGCAAAAAGAACATAGAATATGCTTCATTTCCTAGTTTGATTTAGGACTTGGACAAATTTTTACACTTTACATTTTCTCCTTTTTTTTCCATTTAAAATAGACTCTTCTTCCGTACAATACATCCCAACTACAGTTCCCCTGCCCACTCCTCCTAGTTATCCCCACCCTGTTTCTCCCAGTTCTGCTCCTCTTCCATTTTGGTTTCAGAAAAGGGAAGACTTCCAAAAGATGACAGCCATCTGGACAAAGCACGTTGTACTATGACAAGTCCTTCATATCTAGACTGGAGAAAGAAACCCAATAGAAGGAAAAGGGTCTCACAAGCAGGCAAAAGTGTCAGAGATACATCTGCTCCCACAAAACACCAAGCAAAGTGCCACAACATACACTGAGGACCCAGGGCAGACCTATGCTCTCACCATGCTCACTTTTTCAGTCTCTATGTTCCCATATGGGCCCTGCTTACTTGATTTGTTCTCATTGTGTTCTCTTGGTGTCCTCCATCCCCTCTGATTCCAGCGATATCCCGCCCCCTCTTCTATGGACTTCACTGAGCTATCAGGGGAGGAACCTGACAGACACCTGCAATCTAGACACTGTCTCCACATGATGTCTGCTCGTGGGTGTGTGTACCCACTCTGTTTGCTGCTGGAGGAAGCCTCCCTGGTGATTAATGGATAAGGTGCCAATCTGTGAATAAAACAGAATATCATTAGGACTCATTTATTTATTTATTCATTCATTTATTTATTTATTTATTTTAAGACCAGTCATGTTTGGTTCTACCCTGTGTCTCTGACTATCCAGTCTTCAGTTTCTGGCCATCAAAGCAGTCTCAGGTAAAATTTCCTTCTGGTGGAGTGGACCCTTAAATTAGATATTTGCTGTCACTCTCTCACATCTTCTGTGCCAGCATTGCCCCAGCACATCTTGCAAAAAGGATATTTTGTAGGTAGCAGGTTTCGTAGCAGGGTTGGTGTCTTTCCCTTCACCTCTCTCTACCTGATTATTCCTGCTCCCCTACCCTCCCTCAGTCTACCTGCAGGATCTATTCTGTTTTCCCTTCCCAGGAAAATCCATGTATCTTCCCTAATCTTTCTGGGTCTGTTAGTTATAGCTTGATTATCATTAACTTAAGACACTTAATAGCCACTTTTAGATGAGTATATACATACCATATTTGTCTTTCGGGATCATGATTTTTTTTTTCTAGTTTCATCTGTTTGCCTTTAAATTTCATGATGTCATTGTTTTGTTTTGGTTTTTTTTTTCTGAGTAATGCTCCATTGTGTACATGTACCATATTTTCTTCATCTATCTTTGGTTGGGGGACTTGTAGGTTGTTCCCAGTTTCTGGTTATTATGAATAAAGCGACTGTGAACATAGTCAAGCAAATGCCTTTGTGGTAGGATGGAGAATCCTTTGGGCATATGCACAAGAGTGGTATTGATGAATTTTTTTGATAAACCTATTTCCCAGTTTTCTGAGGAACAGCCATATTGATTTCTATTATAGCTGTATAAGGTTGCACTCACTCCAGCATTGGAGGAGCGTTTCTTTTGCTTCACATCCTTTCCAGCATGAGCTGTCATTTCTTAACTATTCTAACAGGTGTAAGATAGAATCTCAACGTAGTTTCAATTTGCATTTCTCTGATGGCTAAGGATGTTGAACATTCTTTAAGTGTTTCTCAGCCATGTTAGATTCCTCTCTTGAGAATTCTGTTTAGTTCTCTACCAAGTTTTAAAATTGCATTATTTTTTAAATATCGAGTTTATTGAGTTCTTTATATGTTTTAGATATTAGACTTCTATTGGATGTAATGTTGGTAAAAATATTTTCCCATTCTGCAGGCTCTCTCTGTCCAATTGACTGTGTTGTTTACCTTACAGAAGCTTGTAAGTTTCATGAGGTCCCATTTGTCAATTGCTGATCTTTAGTGCCTGTGCTGTTAGAGAATTGTCAGGGAGGAGTCTTCTGCACAAAAGGTTTCAAGACTTTCCCCCGCTTTTTCTTCTATCAAGTTCAGTATGTCTGGTTTTATGCTGAGGTCTTGGATCCACTTGAACTTGAGTTTTGTTCAGATGATAACTAAGGATCTATTTGCATTCTTCTATATGCGGTCATCCAGTCTTACCAGCACCATTGTTGCAGATGCTGTCTTTTTATTTTAGTGTGTATTTCTGGATTTGTTATAAAAAAAAATCAGGAGTCCATAAGTGTGTGGATTTATGCCTGGGCACTCAATTTGATTCTATTGATCAACACTTCTGTTTTTATGGCAATACAATGTCAATTTTATTATGGTAGCTCTGAAGTTCAACTAGAAATTAGGGAAAGCAATACCTTCATCAGTTCTTTTGCTGTTTGTGATTATTTTGACTATGCTTGTTGTTTTGTTTTGATTTTCTTATGAAGCTAAAATTTTTCTTTTCAATGTCTGTAAGTAATTGTGTTGGCATTTTAACTCGGATTGCACAGAAATTATAAATTGATTTTATATGATGACCATGTTTACTATGTTAACCCTACTAATCCATGTTCATGGGAGATCTTCCCATATTTTGACATTTTCTATTTTTTTCAAAGACTTGCAGATTTTATCATACAAGTCTTTCATTTTCTTGGTTAGAGTCATGGCAAGACATTTTTATATAAATTGAGGCTATTGTGAAGGGCGTTGCTTCTATGATATCTTTCTCAGTCAAGCTGGGATTCTTCTTTTTCCTGTATTCTTATTAATTTTATGTTTGGTATTTTACTAGTGTTCCAGATTTCCTTGGTGGTTTGTGTCAGCACTTTTTAGATATAACATTCTCTTTGCTCAGTGTATGTATGTATTTCTTCTACCATATCTTCAACACCTGAGATATTCTCTTCCCTCTCTTGCTTTTGTTCATGAAGCTTGCCTCTGTAGGTCCTGTTTGCATTCCTACATTTTTTCATTTCCAGGATTCCCTTGGTTTGTGTTTTCTTTATTGCAATTATGTCCATCCTCAGATTTTGAATAGTTTTATTTATTTCCTTTATTTGTTTGTGTTTTCCTGGAGTTTTTTTTTTAAAAAAAACTTTTATTTATTCCTCTTTTAGGATCTCTATCATCCTCTTGTTGTTGGTTTTAAGGTCTTCTGCTTGTATTTCAGCAATATTCAAATATTCAGGACCCACTGCAGTGGGATAGCTAGACTCTGGTGAAGACATATTGCACTGTCTGTTACTGATTGTGTTTTTATGCTAGCATCTAGATATCTGGGTTTGAGGAATTATGGGTCCAGGTTCTGATTTCTGGGTTTGTCTTGGTTGAGTGTGAGTTTTGTTCCTTGGTTTCTGTTTCCTCTTTGAATTTTCAGAGAGCGCAATGGCTGAATATTGTCTGTTTTTCTGGACTTCTAAGCTGGTGTGTTCATGGGGGAATACTTGCTGATTTGGGAGACTAAGGGAAAAGGAGGCATGGGGATGATAGTCTTAGGGATCTACAGTAGGCATGCACAGAGGCCAGGAGGAAAGCTTCCCATTGTTTTCTGTTGCAAAATGCTAGGGGTGAGTCTAAGAATTTTGTCTGGTATAATAGAGCGGAGAAGGTCCATCGGCAGCTACTTGGTCTCCTGGCCAGTGTGGTTTGTTGTTGAGCAGGGCGTGTCTACCAAGGGTGGGGGATGAGACACAGTGATGTGTTTGGAAGGGAAGGGCAATGGGTGATGCTCTATGGGATCCACAGACCCTGGGAATTGGGTATGGAACAACAGAGAGTGGGGAAGTTCTTCAGGCAGCCTACCTGGTCTGCACACAGTTAAATTTTAATTTTTCATAAACAATTTATATATTGGCTATAAGAAGTTGGAAGAGAAACTAGAAGAGTTACTGAGGTTGTGAAAGGGTGGACCCTGTGCTCTGTTGAATTTGAAGAGCTTGATTGGTGGTTCTATCAATACAACACAACTAAGGTCTGCCAGATGTCTCAAACAGTAAAGCCAGTTGCCCGTGAGCCTGATGACCTGAGCTATTTCCATGGAATATACAAGGTGAAGGTCAGAACTGACTCCAGCAAAGTGTTCTCTGACCTCCACACACAAAATATGGCAATACATTCTTACACATATGCAGCATACACACTTACGCACACATAGACACATATACTCACAGGCTCCCTATCACATATACACAAACTAAACACACACACAGACACACACACACAGACACACACACACACACACACACACCTCACACACTTTTGAACAGGATTGTACAATGATGTTGACACCTAAAAAACTGTGAGAATTTCCTTGCAAGACGAATAATTTCTTATCACATTGTCCAGCATTTCTACCTGAAGTATTTTTCCACTGCATAAAGTAAATACACATACAAAGACTTGTACAAGCATACACACCCAATAATACTTGTAAGAAATTCAAACTAGTAAGCAGGCCAAACCACCTAGTACATCATTTTGTGGTATACTCCTCTTCCACAATGTAAGATTCCTTGGAGTCGATCCATGAAGTGGGGCTGGAGAGATGGCTCATTGGCTAAAAGCATGTACTGTTCTTGCTCTTGCAGAGGACTTGGATTCTATTTTCAGAAGCCACACTGTCAGGAGGCTGGGCTCACAACTGCCTAAAACTCCAGCTCTGAGGGATCCACCATCTGAGGGATGCCCTCTTCTTGTTTCTGAATACTCATGTGCACATAAACACACGTGTACATATGATTTAAAATAAAGTAAATCTTTAATAAAGCAATGTGGATGGTCTTAAACATGATGCAGAGTGTAAGAAGCCGAACTCAATGGGTGTCTTTGCTTAATGAGTTAATCTATGCTGAATGTCATTTTTAATGGAAAGTTATAGAGACCATTGGAGAAAAACCAGTGTTTGCTTGAGGCTACATGTAAGAGCTCTTGTAAATTAATGTCAGACATTATTTACAGTGATGGAATGTTTGTAAGGTGGTTGTGATGCTAGGGATCTAGCTTAATTGTTAGAGTGCCTGCCTGGCATGCAGGAAGGATGGTTTCTGTCACCAGCGCAGTGTAGACCAGGAGTGCTGGCACACAACTATGTCAGGACTTGGGACCTCGAGGCAGGAAGATCAGAAGTCCAAGGTCATCTTCTGTGACTTAGATAGTCTGAGACCAACCTTGCATACTTGAAATCTTGCTTAAAGATAAATAAATAAATAAATAAATAAATAAATAAATAAATAAATTGATAGAGTGATAGATACTTGACTTTGGGGTTGCTTGGCCAGCAATGTATTCACTGAAGTTTCTCAGAGTCTACAATTAGTAGATCACTCTTTATGATATATAAGTTATAACTCTAAGGATGCCATTGAAATTTCAAAAGGCTTCTTTTAGGATTTGTGCAAAAAGATGATTTGAGTTCAAGAAAATAAATCATATGGCCATAATTATTTTATCTGCTGCCAAACCTCATGCTTTTGCCAAGGGTTTCCATCAGCATCAGAGCCTGGATCATAATTCCTCTTTGCCTGGAATGAAGAGTCTTGGAATCCTCCCAGCCAGGTGAAGATACTGAGGAGATGGAAGCAGAGATAAATGTGGCAGAGCAGCCTGGGGTACCTGTGGGTGCCAACCTCATCCAGGTACAAATGATAGAGTTTGAGGACAGTGCCAAGGGCTGACAACCGCCGACAGAATCACCATTGCAAGCACAGTGTGTGTGTGTGTGTGTGTGTGTGTGTGTGTGTGTGTGTGTGTGTGTTTATGCCCTGCATGTGTGCCTCATGACGCCACCAGTTGCCCTGTTTTCACTGTTGAGTTTGAGAAGGTGTGTGGCAATGGCAGGTCTCTAGACTTCTGCTATTTTTCTTCTGTTTGCTACTAAATGCACACTGGAGGGCACCAAGAAGGGCCACAAGCTCCGCATGCACTACGTTAGGCTACGCAAATATATTCCCACTGCTGGTTTCTAAGCTGACAGATTTCCCCTAGTGCATTCGTGACTGACTCAAACACCTCCTGATCACCTTGTACGAGAAAGATGAGGACAACCTCCTCAATGAGAAGCAGAAGCTACATGTGAAGAAAATGTATGAAAATGAGAGTCATCCGGAGTCCAGAGACGTCTATCCTATGGAACTGCTGATCCGAGACTTTGAGAAGAATTACAACACAAACATCTCGTGCACTGGCACTTTTGCCAGTTGGGTCATCACCCCATTGATCGGCACCTGTCCCACCCTGTGCTCACCCCACTGCATTCTCTTTTCATTTCCACGGAACACTGCACCACATGCTTCTTGGAAACCTATGACCTCCACAACAACGAGTATGTTGCCCGGGATGAACAGGCCAGCTAGAGGGAATCAAGGAGCAGGACATCGACGAGGATTTGCTGATCTAAGTTCACTCTTTCTGCAGTCATAGCTTTTCAGTCTCTGATATTCTTCTTTCCATCTCTCCCTCCTTGTTTAAAATGTTTAGATGGTTGGCTGTTCTGCCTGGGGATAAGATGCTAATATAGATTAAACCGAACAAATTAACAGTGCTTTAACAAAAAGAGGGGGTAAAATCCAGCTCACGGCATTTTCCAATTCAACTCCACTCTGAGGCTATGGTCCATTCACAGCCCCCCTCGTTGTCCCTTGTACCACCCAGTGTCTCACTGACTATGGTGGAGATGGAGGTGTGCAAGCTTGCCTTACACAAGTATATTTATCTTTAATCTTTTATTTTTCCCCACTGACATACCCAGTTAGACTTGCGCTTATATTATTTATGGCTGTGAGCTACCTGGGGTCTTCTCTTGGTGGTTTAGGGTTAAGCAAAGGGAAGCTAAAGACATAGATACAATATTTGGTCAAGGGCTCTCTGAGAGACTTAAGGACTGATCAGTCAGAACCCGGAGAGCAAGTCTTGGTAGCATAGGTCGATATCTGAGAGAATATTCCACAGTTCTTATGGAAACGTGCAGATTCGCAGCAACTGCTCTGCCCAGGACTTGCTATCTTCTTCATGTGCCTCAGACAGTTTCTTTCCATGTTTCTTTCTTGGTTCAAATTTTGGAAAGCTACAACCATGGGTGAATCACAACACCCCCGGGATTTTCCTATTCAACCGCTTGTGGAATTTCAGGTCTCTCTATAGGGACTCCAGGCACTGGGAGACTGTTTAAGGAAAGTGAGACTCAAGAGGAAGACAAGGAAAGTTTTAAAGTAGAGAGAGTAAAGCTGCTGTGTTGGTTTGTTTTTTCACGTTTGGAAGGCTGTCAAGGTTTCTAACCTATCTGTCCCTCCACCCCCTTTAAATCTTCTACTCATGCAGAGAAACTTCAATCAAGGGAATGGTCAGATCTCATAGGCTGATCACTTGTTCACCTCCAAGCATTTCACAAAAAGCTTCTTCTCATTAATCATGTGAAGTCTCACAGTGATCTGACGAGTTTGACAGATCTTCTACAATAAAAAGTAATTACCTGGGAAACAAAAGACTAAAAAAAAAGTCATGATCATTTATTTATGTTAAATAGGTAAATTTAAAAAAATGGTTTTTTTCAACTGGGTGTCATTTTTTAATGGAATTTTATTAGAAATGTTGGCTAATTTTACAAACAGCTAAAACTTATTTCAAGCTATGATACATAGCAAGGCATGTTGTACACACTTGTATTATCAGTACTTGGGAGACTGAGGCAGGAGGACTGATAATTTGAATTTTAGAGTATGCTGGTCTACATAGCAAAGCTGTTTTGCACACACACACACACACACACACACACAGAGAGAGAGAGAGAGAGAGTAAAAATCAAAAATCAATGACAAAACAATCAAAAATTATGTCAATAATGCTAATACCCAGTTTTGTGTTTCCTCAACATTGTGCTACACAATGTTCCAACACTCAATTGAAAGATCACTTGTTTATCTTGCAAGCCAGTTTCTAAACATGTTAAAATGTCTTCTGCTATTAGGTAGCAGTAATAACATTTCCCCTTTAAAAGATCAAGTCAATTTCCCTTTCATTTCAGCTGTCAGTTCTTAAAGTGTGTATATTAATGACATACAGTGTGCCTTGCCTCTTTCATTGTCTCTGGTGTGGTCTTTCCAAACGTCTTTCTCTTCTATCCTTTTCCTTCTCCTCTAAATATTTAATGCTTTCTTTCCTAATGAGTTTGCTTTCAATTTCTATCTCTTTTCTTACATTGAAATGTTTTTCTCTCTAAATATTTACATACTACTCTTATCTATAAGCCTATAATGTTTATACTTGCTTCAAAATTATAATACAGTACAAATACTAAAATTCAGGAGTCCTGTGAAGGAATTTAGAAAATAGTCTTCTTAGATAAGGTGTTTGCTAAAATAAATTAGAAATCACAACAATTTTTATGTTCACCACTGCATCAACTTTCTAATACATAATTAGATTAATGTGGCTTTCATTTTGTAATTTTTTTGCTTCATTTTGATTTAATTATATGTAAATTGTAAGATTTTCACATGTTTCATATATCAAAATATTCATTGAAGTGAAAATATATATATGAAAAATTCTATTGAGCTACTCAAAATTCGAATAAGTTGGAAATTAAGAGGAAAGTGTGTATTCTTTTTTTCCAGCAAATTCCTTATTTTTTATTAAAAATTTCCACCTCCTCCTATTTCCCTCCCCCTCCCCCACTCCCTCTTCCCCTCCCTCACCAGTCCAAAGAGCAGTCAGGTTTCCCTGCCCTGTGGGAAGTCCAAGATCCTCCCCCTCCATCCAGGTCTAGGAAGGTGAGCATCCAACCAGACTAGGCTCCCAAAAGGCCAGTCCATGCAGTAGAATCAAAACCCAGTGCCATTGTCCTTGGCTTCTTGCTACGGACCGGCTCAAGGGAGCCACTCAGACTGTAAGAGATTCAGGGCGAAGGCACAGGAGAAATCAGGATACGGCGAGGAAAAGTGACACACAGACACTCTCAATGTTTTTGAGACATGCTGTTGTGTTTTACTTACTTCAGTGAAGGATTATATATTATTACAAACAAAGAACTTGGCAAAGGCATACACCATCAGATCATAAAATAGAAAAGAACAGCATAAAACAGTTTTACAAAGAGAATCTTTAAAGATGCTTTGGCATGAGTACAAGGACTTTTGCTTCCTTACATTTGTAAAGTTACCCCTTCTTTTTTCTTGTTATTAGAGAGACCATTGTTCTTGAGTTAGCCCACCTTTATCAGCTTGTACCAGGTGGCTGACTTGGGCTCAGCTAAGTGACCTTGTGTGTCTGGGTGAGAAAGAAGAAGGCTACTATCTTCCTGGAAAAACTTTCTGAGACTCATTTTGTACCAGTAATCTCAACTCCTTTCCCTTCCCGACTCTCAGGGTCAGATGCTGTAATTAGTCTAGGTTTTCTGGCCATAAGGAAGGTTGCATAGGCCTCCTGTTATGTTGCACATAAATGCCTAATGCTGTTTTCCTGTAGAAGGCTTCTAAGGTTTTTTTTTCTGCTAAGATTAACTCCTTTTATTCCACATCATCAAGGAATTGTCCTAATGATGATTTTGGCAATTCCCAGAACTGGCTACTTTTTTAAGGCTTTAATTAATAGTGGAGCAGAATTCAAAAATGTCCTCAGCAGTCTTGTTTATATCCACAACTGCCTGGAATAGTCTGATCTGTTAGCAATATGTAAGGATCACAAAGAACACACAGACAAGGAAAAAGACACACATATGGCTCCAAGGACAGCCAGGTCGAGTCAGTACTAATGGCGACTCAGGTAGCATTACACCACAACTGGTTGCCAAGGGACCGCCTGGAACACACAGCTCCTAGAAGCACAAATCCCAATCCTTCCGGAAATATTTGCCCATCCAGTCAGCATTTCTGCTACACTGGCGAGACAGCCGTGGATATAGCAGTTTCTCAGTCAGCCTTCATTGCCAGCCACGTTCAGAGTGTCCACTTTGATCACATGCTCCATCAGTCCCAGTCCATCTGGCCTTGGTGAGCTCCTATTAGATCAGCCTCTTAACTCTAGAGGGGTTCCCAGGTGTCCAAGGAGATGTCCCCAGCTTTTTCCTTGGGCTGCTGAGGAGAGGGCACCTGATCTGGCCCTATCCTATAGCCACACTGATGAATATCTTGCTTATCACCATAGAAACTTCATCTGGCGATGGATGGAGATAGTGACAGAGACCCACATTGGAGCACTGAACTGAGCACCCGAGGTCCAAATGAGGAGCAGAAGGAGGGAGAATATGAGCAAGGAAGTCAGGATGCGAGGGGTGCGCCTACCCACTGAGACGGCAGGATCTAATGAAAGTGTGCATTCTTACCATGGACAAAGCACATGAACTTCATACAGTTTCAGTAGTGTCTGGAAAGAAAAAAGTGTTGTCTGAAGATGACCTTGGATTTTGTTGCCTCTACCTCCTAAGTGTTTGGATTACATGCTTGAACCATTTTGCTAGGTTCATTCAGTTGTGGGAAAAGACTCAATGCTTTCTGTGCATTAGACACACGTTCTACCAGGGAGCTCTTTCGCCAGCTCTGATTAAGCGCTTCTATAGGCCAATCCTATTGCATTGACTCAACAAGAAGAATAACTTGTGGCAACTTGGAAAAATCTCGAGGACTAAACTGTCATTCTATGTTTATTATTGTTTTCTTTATTTGGAGAGCTGGGGTTCCTAGTGCTTGATAGGCAGGCGCTCTTCTATTGAGTTTCCCTCTCAGGCTGCCCACTGAAGAGCTGAACACTCATCTTCAATGAGCTTTCCAGGAAGTTCCTGGCATGAAGCTTCTGATTGCTATCTACACAGGCAATTTCCTAGAAGAGTGGTGTCTGCTTTCTGGAAGCACTGAAGACAAATCCTGGGAGTATAGAATATTCCTTGCACTGTAAATGGCTTGAGTTTGTAACATATGGTTTACAGCCATAATTTCTTCGGTGGAGGGCCTGTTTTCTCCCTCTTAACTCTGGCGTTCCTGTCTCAAATATGTATGTTGATTTTTGTTCCCTTCACTAGTATTATAATTAGCCTTAGACAACACAGTATTCTAAAGACTTTTTATAAATGTCAAAGCATAAATACCTGGGCACCTGCTTTGAACATCCTGCGTGGAAAGAGCTTTGTTTTAAATGGAAAAGTGACTGCAGTCTGTTGAGTCAAAGCAGTGATAGCAATACCAGAGAGACTGAGGTGGGAGAATCCTAAGTTCTAGCACAGTTTTGGATATAGTGTGAGTCCTTGTGTCTAAAGAAAGAAATGGGGAGAAAAGAGAAAGTATGGGTAGGAGTAAGAGAGAGAGCGAGAGAAAGGAAAATGAGGAAAAGAAGTGCCAGGCATGCTGACAGATGTGTTTGATTCCAGCACTCAAGAGGCACAGGCAGGCAAAAGCTGTGAAGTCGAAGCTCAGCTGTTCTACACAGGGAGTTCAGGCCAGCCGGAGTTACATAGTAAGAGTCTGTCACGATCTGAAACTCTATCCTAACTGTGACTTTATCATTCCTTATCCATATCACTCCCTTCATTTTGTCTATAACAAATACTCTACTTACTCTCAAATTATATATATGTGACTCATGAAACATACATGTATGTGTACATAATTTTAGTTTTTGGTTCTCAGTATGTTATGATAAAGTTCAAACTGATAAACCTTTAGCTACTGGGATGTAGCCCCAATGGTGTTTTCCAATGCTGTGGGCATTCTCATGATGGCTAATTAGTAGCAAGACTATATTCAATAACTGGATTGCAAAATTCTTAAAAATCATCAATATTTGTTGCAGTGAAGTCAATTGAGGAAGTTCCAGCCCACCACAGGTTGTCCCCACACTGAGAATTCCCCCTGGGGTACCCATAAAAACGGGTTTCTTTCTGCTTTCTGAAATGTTGTGACTTCTACATTCCTCATAGTTATGGATATACAGAAAAAAACTTCAAAGATTATTGTTAAATGAATGAAAACAGTGACAAACAACAATAAATTATGTCTTTCCTCGGATAAATTTTCACTTCAAATTCCAAATCCAATTACTAAAGGCTAGGATTGCAGCTAAGGGAAACTTGTGGTGATTGGTGATGATTTGGGAGGACAGCAATGATCCTACCAAGGACTATTCACATGAAATTGACTACATGTAGATATCTACTACCAGTATTGATAAAATGTTTACTGATAAAGCAGCTTTATTATAACATAGGGAGAATAAGATTGGATCATAATGTGTTATTTATGTGGATTTTAACATCTTTGTAATTAAGCAATAGATTTTCATATCCATGAAAAACTAAATCATCTTTAAGCAATGTGACTAAACAGATAGACCTTAGAATTCAAATAAATCACTCTAAAACTAGGTGTGTGTACTTGTGGAATTGATGGAATTTAAATTGGTCAGAATAGCTTGCTATGAGTTTTGAAGTTCATCGTGCCTGAATTATTGCAGTGTGATTTGTCCATCCTTGGAAGAAATCCTGAGTGATGAGCTTGGAGTGACATCATTCTAATTTTTTCATACTAGTGCAGTTGTTTCTTTTGTGATACTGGAGCAACTGGATTAGAGGATTTCCTTGGTACAAGAGACTAAGGAAGTTTTAAAGTATATTCAACATAGAGAAAATCTGTGTGTTGTCCTTATATATTTAATATATCGAATGGGCCTTTTTCTCAATCTTTACTTTTGTTTTTTAAGAGAATCAAGACATCAAAATGTTGCTGGAGAGGAATGAGCTTTTTCCTCCTATAACATGGCTATTCACTGAATGTAGACATAGTTGAAGGTTGCTTGTAGTATGTTGCTGGAAATTCAATAGGCAGTACCTCTTACACCAAGAACAATGAAAAAAATTGTGATTGTTAATATATCTCACTGTTAAAAGTGTAATTTGGGCAAGTGAGGTGGCTCAGTAGGTAAAAAAACTTTTCCATCAAACCTGATGACTAGACTTCAATTACCAGAATCCCCATTGTGGAAGAAGGATACTGGATCCTATAATTTGTCCTCTTACCTCCACATACGTGTCATGGCTCAAACACACACACACACACACACACACACACACACATACACACACACACACACACACAGAGTTGTGGAGAGAGGTAAAGAAAATAGGTGTTATTTGAAATGTTGTGAATTGCCTTAAAACATTAATGACATCTAAGATTCCAGCACCTGTAGTCTTCCTTTCATGAGCTGTGTTGCTGAGCATGCAGTATCCATGTGCCAGCTTTTGTGACATGGCCACCAGCACTGTGCTGTGACATCTTAGCACTCCAGCATCAGGTCATTCACAAGAGGTCACCTGAGGAAGCAGCAGGTTTCTCTAGCATGGTCAAGTATCAAATAAACTCACCCCGATCTCTGTCCCCAAAGTTTCCTCTACAGAGCAGTGGCTGGTCTTCTATTCTATTGCCTTTGTAGTGTAGAAAAAAGACACAAAGAGAAACACAAGAAACAAGAGATCAGGAAACAGAGGCTCTAAGTCAGTGTAGGAGATGAACTTGATTGAATATGTGAATGTCAGAGCAGCAAATGTTGTGGTTTCCATGGGTCTCAGACCCTAAAGTAAGTTATCTCTGTCTATCAAAGTATATATTGTACTAGTTTCACTGAGAATAGCTCCCACAGGCTCATGTATTTGAATACTTGGTCCACAATTGGTTGAACTCTTTTGAGAAAGATTAGGAGTTCTGTTGGAGGAGTCGTGTCACTATGGTGGGAGTTTGAGATCTCCAAAGCCCATGGCAGATCCAATCTCTCTGCCTCCTGCTTCTGGGTAATATGTAAGTCCCCAAACTATCGGTTTAGCACCATGCCTATAGGCCTGCCACTATGCTCCCCATCAGGATGGTCAGGGACTCAACCTCTGAAGCTATAAGCAAGCCCCTGATTTAAATGCATTTTTATACATAGCCGTCATTGTGGTGTCTCTTCATAGCAGTAGAAAAGTTACTAAGACATGCATAAATTTGATTTTTTTCTTTAAATGCTCTCCATTTTTGATAGTCATCTACAATATTTTAGTATTACTTTTGTGATCAGAACAATGTATTCAAATAACACAAAGATATCTGAATTAGAAATCCCTTGTGTTCATTAAACTAAATGTTGAATGTTTACACCATGACTCTGCAAATGTGGCCACATCTGTTGCACAATGAATGAAGTGCTGATTGGACATCAAGAATGCACTTCCCAGATCCACTGTGTGTCGGCAGCTCCAGGACAGCTTAGCATCTCACTGAAATCCAGGTGTAGGTTTCTATACTGTTTCAGAGTGGTGGGCAGAAGACAGTATGAGGTGGAAAGAGCTTGTGTATATTAGTCATTACTTTCAGTTTCCATGTACCTAAAGTTCACTTGGCTTTATCTAGAAACAGTTATCACCTCTTAGTCTTCACACTCATAACTAATGTTGCTGGATCTCTGCCTATAGCTGAAAAATTTTTATAAATATATATATAGATAGATAGACACTCATACACACAAGTATACATATACTCATATGCATATACATATACCCATGTATACATATATTTACACACATGTGTATATAAACATATACAAATTTTCACAAGCATAGCGACACATACAAACTTATAGAAAAATGCACATACTTTTACATACACACATATGCATACACATTTTATAAATATATAAAACACATTCACACATTTATTTATAAACATAATTCATGGAAATATATATGTATATATATATTAATATCCCATATATACATATATATATTATGCATTATATGCTTCTATTTCAGGTGTCTAGGGTGTTACAAACATACATGGTGTTGTGAGGAGGAACATTGACCATTCCCTTCTATTTTACAAATCATATGTGGCAGGTTTAAAAGGAGTTGTTAGGAATTATGTTAATAAACTCTGTGGTTTTTATACATCAAATTGTACTTATGAATGATGAGATTTTATTTTATTATTTATTTATTTAATTAATTAATTTTTTCCATTAAAAATTTACACTTCCTCCCATTCCTCTCCTGCTCCCCCACTTACCCTCCTCCCTCCCCTTCCCTCCTTAAGAGAGGACAGGGAACCCTGCCCTGTGGGAAGTCCAAGGCCCTCCCCCCTACATCCAAGCCTAGGAAGCTTTGCATCCAAATAGACTAGGGTCCCAAAAAGTCAGTACATGCAGTAGAAACAAGTCAATTCCCAGTGCCTTTATCAATGGCTTCTCAGTCAGCCCCCATTGTTAGCCACATTCAGAGAGTTCAGTTTGATCACATGCTCATTCAGTCCAGGTCCAGCTGGATTTGATGAGCTAACATTAACTAGAACAGGCACACTGTCTCAGTGGGTGGACCAACCCCTCGCAGTCCTGACTTTCTTGCTCAACTGGACCTTGGGAGCTCAGTACGTTGCCCTGACGAGGGTCTCTGTGTCTATCTCCATCCGTAGCTGGACGAAGATTCTATGGTGATATTCGAGATAAACATCGGTGTGATAGTGGGGCAAGGCTAGTTCAGGCACTCTCTGCCTTGCTGCCCAAGGCCCTAGCTGGGGACATCCTCATGGACACCTGGAATCCCCTCTAGAGCCAAGTCTCATGCCAACCCTAAAATGGCTCCCTTAATGTAGCTATCTTCTTCCCTGATCCCTCCACTCCCCCAAGCTCTCTTCAGTCTTTCCTTTCTCCCTTCTCTCTCCCATTCTCCTCTTTCCCCACCCACACTCCTACTGCCACCCCTATGCTCCCAACTTTTGTCCAGCAATCTTGTTTCCTTGTGGAATATATACACATTAGAGTACTACTCAGTGGTAAATAACAATGGCATCTTGAATTCTGCATGCAAGTGGATAAAAATAGAAAACACTATCCTGAGTGAGATAACCCAGACCCAAAAAGATGACTATGGTATGTACTCACTCATTAGTAGACTCTAGCCATAAACAAAGGACATTAAGCCTGTAGTTCACAAGCCTAGAGAAGCCAAATAGCAAGGTAAACCCAAAGAAAAACATATATAGATCCTCCTGGAAATTGGATAATTAGATTTTAGAATTGTATTTCATTCTTAAACAGACTGGCTTCATGAAATGGTGTGACTGACCCTATCATTGATGGATGAGTGAACACATTGGAAATACCTTACACAAACACAGCAAAAATAGCAAGTCATACCATAGAACGTTATCTTTCCCAGCACAGTCTAGCTCTGCTGACTTCTAGGAGAGGCACTTTGTATTCCTCTTTTATCCTAACATTTAGGTATTTCCTAGCATATATCAGCATATATTCCTAGCATATTTTCCTAGCATATATAATATATCATATATATTAAGTTAATGCCACTTAAGTGGATATTGAGTAGATTTTTGTACCATAAATGAAAAGAATTTCTTTGAATTGACTATTATTTTCACAATGTATATATTTATGTCAGCTTTTATGCTTTGATTCATTTAATAATAATAGATATTCATTAACATATTTGGCTTTGTCCCTTGGAACTCTAGTGTCAGTTCTATAAAGAATATATGAAGACATATACAACAAGAACTTTAAGTTTTGAAAAAAAAGTTGTGGAAGATATCAGAAAATGGAAGTATCTCCCATGCTCTTAGATAGGTAGGATCAGCATAGTAAAAATGGCAATATTACCAGAAGCAATCTACAGATTAAATGCAATCCCCATCAAAATTTCAACACAATTCTTCAAAGAACTCCAAAGAAAGCATCTTCAACAAATGGTGCTGGCATAGTGATGTCAACATGAAAATATGAAATTAGCATTGCTTAAATAGTTAATACTTGCCATAAAGTCCAAACCAAAAAAAGAGTATTTTTTAAAAGTAAATGAGAAATCTTCACATTGGGAAAATAATGTGTCAAAGATCATCATACTATAGAGAAATATCCTAAACTAAACCTCAAAGTATAAGTCTGCCTGTAAGAGGCTTTGAAGCAGAGTTTAGAATGTCTTAATCTCTAATGAGAGGCCACATCAGTCATCATGTGGCAGACCTTGATATTCCTGGTGCCCTTCCTGGTTTTCATCCCTAGTCTGGGTAGTTGTCATTGATCCACCCCTATACACCTGATTCCCAGGTAAGAGGGGGATTTTACTGTTCTGGTCTTAACTTCTGACTGGCCTGATGCTTCCTTTTCCCTTCTGTCCTTCCCAGTCTTCTTCTTCTTCTCTCTTCTCCTCTTCTTCTTCCTCCTCCTCTTTTCATTCTTCCTATCCTCCTCCTCTTTCTCATCTTCATTTTCTTTCTCCTTGCCATGCTGCTTTTTGTCTTTCTCCTGCTGCTGCCCTTCCTCCTCTCTTTTCTATTCCTCTCTTTTCTTCTTACTCCCTTCTCCGTCTCTCTTACACTTAGCCCTGTCCCTCAGGATATGCCTTGGTTAATTTCATTGCTCTTATTGCTTGATTTACATTGCTACTTGTATGATAAATTCAAGTCTTAATATCGTCGGGTTGTTTGCTGGCCTCATTTCAGAGCAGAGATTCACACCAACAGTCACTTCTGTTTCTGCCTTGGCATTAGTACTCATGCGCATCAATCCTTTCTCTCTTACTATCATTTCTACAGAGCTCATCTCTAGTTTGCCCTTGAGTATATGATCATAGGTAAAGGGAAACGGCAAGCACCAAGGTCTGCATTAATTAACAGGTCCATTAAGGGCTGAATGCCAGAACCTGAACAGATAAAAGCTTGCCAAGTGCACAGGTCCAGAAACTTAATGGTACCTTTCTTTAGCACAAGTTCTATAGACCGCAG
Source organism: Myodes glareolus (assembly GCF_982192425.1). Lineage (NCBI taxonomy): Eukaryota > Metazoa > Chordata > Mammalia > Rodentia > Cricetidae > Myodes > Myodes glareolus. The sequence goes on from NC_142030.1 coordinate 100,664,507, forward strand.
TGATAAAGTACACGGCCTTCCCTTCATTTTCTCCTAATGCATAACATCAGTGTCTTACTTCTCTTTGTTCTTGTCACTTGCCTAAAATATACTCAGGCTCAATCTAAGGGGAGTTTAAAAATGTGTATGTGAAAGTAGGGATCTGGACCCAATGTCAGTGGAAAATAAATCATGATGTAAATGAACCCTTCTGTACAATGGATATTATGTCAATATGCACTGTCATTTTTATTTTATTCCAGTGATCCAAATGTTTGATAATTATAATATGATATGTAATTTAAATTATATATTTTGTTTGTTTGTTTGTTTTAGCCATGACCACCGACTCCCAAATAACCACACAGAATTATCATTAATTGTAAATGTTTGGTCTATAGCTTAAGCTTGTTACTCACTAGCTCTTATATCTTAAATTAACCCATAGTTCATATCTACACTCTACAACATGGTTGTACCTTTTTTCAGTATGGTGTGTTCACCTTGCTTCTCCCCACATCTCTTAGAGACTCTACTCTTCTTCATCTTGCACTCTCTTTTTCTTTCTCTGCAAGTTCAGCCTAACTTCTTCCTGCCAAATTATTGGCCATAAGCTCTCCATTAAACCAACGACAGCAACAGATCTTCACAGTGTTTAATAGCAATAAATTTGCTTATAAATGGAAATGTTTTACAATGAATTTCAAATTATATATACCTTCACATCGATATTTATTATTTTAACGCTATAATTCCCTATTGTCTTTGAATGTTTCAAAAATGAAGGCTAAAATGGTAGCTTTGATTAGATTTATAGGTTAAATCATTAGCATTTATCTTCTGAGAATGTTCCCCTACTTAATTTTCAGGATATCCTTCTAAAATTGCATATTTTTTCCATTCACTACTAGATTTCATTATAAACTTTATTGCCAAGAAGCAGTCTCTTTGGTGGTTGACAGATAGACAATTTCCTTAGCCTAGTTACACATGTAAGTATTCAAGTAGTTTCAAGATTGATTTAATCCAGTCTTCTTGCCTTGACTCTCAAGTAGCATGGAGCATGTTTTGGGATTTCAGAGGAGGGTTAATTGGAGTAGTTTTCCATTCTGACTGTCTTTGCTTGCTATTGCTTTGGTAGACATCATAACAAGAAAAAACTTGGAGAGAAATGGTTGATCTCATCTTAAATTTTACAGTCTTTTACAGAGTGAAGCCAAGATAGGAGCTGACAGACAAGGACAAGTACTGCTTACTGGTTTGCACTGCATGGCTTGCTCAGTATGTTTTCTCATGCCCCCCAGGATCCCCTGCCCGGGGTGGCAGCAACACACAGTGGGCTGGTGCTTTCCGTAGCAATCCGCCAAATAAAGTGCCCTCCAGACTTCTTTACTTTCTTTCTTCTCATTTTCTCAATTGAGGTTCTTTTCCAAGATAACTTCAGCTGTGTTAAGTTGATCTAAATACATAAATAATAAGCAAATAAATTAGCCAGGACACTGATTACTAGTTGGTGCAAATGTAATGTTTCTTTAAGTAAAAAGCAACTCAGTATGATTCAGTAGCTTCATTAGCAAGAAGCTAGTGCAACTGGTCTGGTGATGTTGGAGGAGGGATGGCTGAGTTTAATTAAAGCAGGTGCATGAAAAATTGCTAGGAACTTTTTTTGAAAAGTGATGGACTAGTCTGGTTAAACCACAAACCTTCCTTCTGGCTTCTACAACTCCATATTGTCTCTGAGTATTTCTGCTTCACTTATCCTATGTATTAGTGCTTAATTTCTCTGTTAATTTCTACACAGATGATCTGTATTATATAGATATAGAGTAAAGCCACCACTGTGGTTATCACACTGCTTTAGTTTTGTTCCATATAGTTTCTTTGGCTCACTGGAAACACTGATCTTTTTCTCTCCAACATGTGTGTTTTCAGCCTTGAAAGTCTGACAGATCTACTTGGTAAAGTTCATGAATGCAACAGGCCAGATTTGTCCTTCTCAATGTTGCTGAGATCACGTCACAGTCCTGAGATAATAGTAACCTAGAGCTCATGATTCTTAGGTTCTCCATGAAGTCATAGAAACATAATTAAAATGGAACAAGGAAATGATGAAAATAGAGGAGAGGATTAGAATCAGTTATTCCAAAAACTTTGCATGTAGAATGGAATAACACAAAGACATGGTTGTTGAACATGAATATAGGCCAAATGGAAAAATTTATTAAATATGCTGTTTGAGATATTGTAATATGATCATATCCTGCCCCACTTCCCCCTACAAATCCTCCTGGATAATCCTAATGTATCCCATTCTGTAATTCATGTTTTCTTTTCTTTTAATACCTAAGTTAAATTATTGCTGCTCATAAGTGTGTGGGTGTGGGGCCATTCACGGGAGCATGGGAAACTTATTAGGTTCCACAACCAAATGAAAGTTCCTTTTCCTCCCAGAGAAGACATGAGGTGCCAGGAGCTCCTCCCTCAGCCATGCTGAGATTTTGCCTGGATTACCCTTAAGTAGGTCTTCTTCAAGCATCCTCAATTTTTTGAGTTCATGGACGCAGTAGGTATGTCATGTTCAGAGATGAGCATTTGACAGCATTCCTTTCCTCTCCCACACATACTTTTCCATGATTTTCTCAGAACTTTAGAGGGCTGGAGGCTGGTAAAGGCATCCATCCCATCCAGAACTGATCACGTACAGACATTTATTCTCTTTTCTTTCACCAGTTATAGGTCTTTGCATAACTGCAAATAGAAACTCAGCTGATTTTTTTTAATGAAGTGTATTTTATAATATAAAGTATCATAGGGATGCTTTGCTAAATAAGGTGATATATATATACAAGAAAAATGACAACAATTGCTATATGGCCATCCTTGAAGATGTTTAAAGGATAGAATTTAGGTCACACAATGGCATGTTTTTATAGAAGGTACTGTTCTAGTTAATAACAGAGTAGCACACCTCCACACAGAACTTGGCGCATTCATAGGTGGTGGCAAGAGGGACAGCATTCTTCTGATTGCCTCAATTTTCTCTCCAAGGCTATGCCATCCAATGAAAATGAAAGAGGTTGTTGGCATGGAGAACTGTAGGAGGCAGGGGAATACATGATTTGAGGAAGCAGTGTTTTTGTGTAATTTGGAAATGGCCATTCTTTGAAAGCAGATTGTCTTGTCACCTTGAAGAACATTGCCATGATGTGTAATGCACCTACAAACATTATGAACTTCAGTACAGTACCATTTATAGTAACTGGCATCCTGCAAATATAATTTGAGTCTCATTGCTAGGAAAATATAGTAAGAGAGACCAGTAATCAATTGCCTAATGAAGAATATCGATATAATGATATAGTATGATGAGTTCACAAGACAACTAATTGACTCACTGCATTTCCAGTGGGTGAAAGAGATTCTGAGTACAGTTTCCTCTTTAAAGGTATCTGTATTAGTACTGGCATTAAGTAAACCAACCCACCATTGCTACCAGGATTCTTTCTCTCACAGCAGTATCCAAGGTAGAATAGAGTTTCCAATTTGTATATAAAAATAGGCCACGTCTTTCTCTTCTATATAACTTAAATGAGTAGATTTTGCATATATACATATATATGCTGCTTCAGTTCTGTAAAATAATACTTTTAAAATAAATAAATAAATGAATGAATAAAAGTATTTTAAAATAAAATACTTTTAAAATAGATCAGTGGTCCATTAAAATGATCCCAAGTGATGTTTAAAATGAGCTATAGGGCACTTGTTTGAATAGTATATTAATAATGTGGAAATGGATTGAATCTTTTCTTGGAATTCTGGAACTTTCCATATCCAGTGATCTATATTCAAGAATGACACAGGATGTTGACTGGAGAATGAAAAAATGTTTGTGTAAAGTATTTTTGACTCAGTTTCTGAATGAGGAGTCAGGAATGTTTGACAATTTTGTAGGAAAGCACCCCATTGTAGGAAAGCACCCCATAGTAGGAAAAAACCCCATGGTTGGAAAACACCCCATTGTAGAAAAGTACCCCACGGTAGGAAAACACCCCAAAGGAGGAAAATACCCCATAGTAGGAGGCTAACTTGTCGTAGGAATATCTGTTTCACATTGATAAATAGGATATGCCTGAGGATGAAATATATTTGATAAAGACTAATTTGGGATAATTTGTTCTCCTCAAGAAAATGTAAATTTGTTGATATTTGTATAAAAGGCTTTGGAGGGGGGAGGTTGGACTTTTTTAAATCTAGACCTCAACCCTATGACTGTCATTTATCACTGTCAACTAGCCTTCTTATGCTAAAGGCCAATAAAGAATAAGGTATGTAGCAGACCGGGAAGTACTGCTGTCATTACACATAGTTTAAGACCAGTGTTTGACCATGCTTCGGTAAATACCCACTCTTCATGCTCATGCTAGTGGCCCTAATTAAACTCAGTGTTTCTTTATCATACAAATACAAAGACACTAAAGTTGGGGAGATGCATTTTGGAAATAAATATTTTAGAGAGAAACTGAGAAGATTAATAAAGGGTAGTGGGGAATTGTGAAAATTACCTGAATTCATTATATACATATACAAAATTGTCCCAAAATAAATAAATTGACAGAAAGTATCTAAAATAATTATACTTCTAAATAAATTACAAAAGTAACATTAAAATAAAAAGGTCAGATATTGAAAGCTAGTGATGGAGTGTAGTATGGTATTGTCTGAAGAAATACACTCTTTAGTACCCTAAATTGCTTTTGATCTATTAGATTTTGTTTTCTCATGGCAACAAAATAAAACCGTATTTATTTATTTTAACCAATAATGCTTCAGAAAACATTTCCATGTGAGGGTTTCCTTAGTTTAATAGTCTAGATAAAAAATATGGTTCTAGGCCTCTTTGAAAAAAATATATGCACATATGTACACAGTCGATTTCAAACCTGTGAATTTATTATTGCTTTATGTAAATATTACTATTACTAAAATGTTTATCATTTAAAAGATCTTATTTTCGTATCATTTTTCTCAAAATTATAGCTTGTTGTATCTAGAACATTTTTGTCAATTAGTTGAGACTTTCATATATGCTTAAAATATATTTTGATTATATTCATTCCCCCCATTCCTCCCTTTAACTCATTGTAAATTCACCCTCTATTGATCTACCTCTCCCAAACTTTATGAAATCTTTTTTATTTAGTTTTTTTGTTGTTGTTTTTTTAGTTTTTGTTTGTTTGTTTGTTTAATAAACTTCCTCATACAGTTTCTACAGCTCATGCATTCATGAGTATGAGGCCACCTGCTGGAGCATGGTTGGTTTTCTATCTTTAAAGACAGTTGAACGTCCCTCTCCTAAGAAGCCATCAACTGTCAACAGCTTTTCAGTTAGGGATGGGGTGCATGGATCCTCCATGCTGGAAGGTTGACTGACTTCGCCCTGGGCAGATCACTCTTTCTACCTATAGACAAAGTTTCTGCAATGGAGGAAAATTGAATAACTCTGAAAATAATGACTTTGCCTTCAAATTGCAGCACTGAAAAGTGATAGAAGCTTTACCTGAAAACAAATTAAAAAATAAAATTAAGTACCAAGTCCCATGGGTCATCTATGAAGCTTTGCTGAGATGTGCTTTGAAGGATCTGCCCAGTGAAGCAGCAGAGTTTGAGGTATAGAACCCCTTTCTCTGCTTTACCACTTTGGGTGGTTTTATATTCTCAAGATCAGCTGTGATCTGCGAATATTTAATGGAAAGTCCCAGAACTACTTAATAAGTATTCAATTGCACAGATTTCTGAATTGTGTGCTAGTCTTTAGTGCCCTGCTTTGTTTGGACAAGAATGTGGGTCATACGGTTTCCAGCATGTCTTCGCTATCTCTCTTCAGTTGTAGCTACTTAGTCCTGTGTTCTCAGATCAGCTACTATGGTGTCTCCATGCTGTGTGGTGCAGGCAGCTTTGTTATACTATAGTGTTATAATTGTTCTCTCTACTCCTTTTCTTGATGATCTTCTACTGTACCTGAGCCAGAAGTTAAGCTTTACCCATAGGTATGTATATAAAGAGCATGTAAGGGGTCAGTATCATGCATGGATTCAGGTGACTCTAGGGATGTTGCAATAAAGCTTTTATAGATAGAGAAGAGGTTACTTTATTGCCATCTGCTATTATCTGAAATTGTACCTGACACTCTATGAACTTTTTCATAATTATTTTTATAGGCAAGAAAAAAATCTTTTATATTTGCTTACCATTTTTATTTCTAATTGCATGAGTTTATTGTTACACAAAACAGATACAAAGTAGACAAACAATACACCATTTACAGTGTGGTTGAATGCCAAAAGCAGCCACTAAAGACATACAGGTTCTGTCACATGATGACTCAGAATTGACACAAGGAGCTGGATAGACAGCTCGGCAGTTATGGAGTGTTTTCTTAACTTCCAGAAGATGCAAGTTTAATTTTCAGCACCCATTCATCAACTCACAACCTCCTGAAATCCCAACTCCATGGGATTTGATGCCCTCTTCTGGAATCGAAACTGAATTGGGTACACAAAACACACACTCTCACAGAAACAGACCCAAAAATAGACACAGGCACAGACAGACACAGACAGAAAGACAGACAGGCAGACAGACAGACACAAATACACACACAGGATCTAAATAAAATCTCTATTAAAAACTAGACAAATGCAGTCTTCTTGGAATCTGTAACTCTCTTCCATACTCTGCAGTGATAAGATTTTACATAAGAAATATTTTTTTCTTTATTTTTATTTTTTTGACCTCTCAACACATTCTTTTTCTTATTATTTCTTATTATTTTTATTGAGCTATATATTTTCTATGTTCCCCTCCCTCCCTCTCCCCTCTCCTTCAAACCTCTCCCATGGTACCCAAACTCCCAATTTACTCAGAAGATCTTGTTGTTCTCTAAGTCCTATGTAGATTAGATCTATGTATGTCTCTCTTAGGGTCCTCATTGTTGTCTAGGTTTTTAGGGACTGTGAACTGTAGGCTGGTTTTTCTTTGCTTTATGTCTAAAAGCCACCTATGAATGAATACCTATGCTATTTGTCTTTCTGATTCTGGGTTACCTCACTCAGTATGATGTTTTTTAGCTCCATCTGTTTGTCTGCAAATTTCAAGATGTCATTATTTTTCGTTATTTATTTATTTATTTATTTATTTATTTACTTATTTTTTGGTTTTTTGAGACAGGGTTTCTCTGTAGCTTTGGAGCATATCCTGGAACTAGCTCTTGTGGACCAGGCTGGTCTCGAACTCACAGAGATCTGCCTGCCTCTGCCTCCCGAGTGCTGGGATTAAAGGTGTGTGCCACTGCTACCGGCAATGCCATTAATTTTTTTCTGCTGTGTAGTACTTTTATCCATTCTTCAGTCAAGGCATATATAGGTTATTTCCAGCTTCTGGCTATAAAAACAATGTTGATATGAATATAATTGAGCACGTGTCCTTGTACTGTGATTGAGTATCCTTTGGTTATATACCCCAAAGTAGTATTGTTGGATATTGAGGAAGGTTGTTTCCTAATTTTCTGAGAAATCACCATACTGATATCCAAAGCAACTATACCAGTTTGCACTCCCACCAGCAATGCTTCCCTTTATCCCTTTACCCCACATCTTCCCTTTACCCCACATCCTCTCCAGCATAAGTTGTCATCAGTGTATTTGATCTTGAACATTCTGACATGTATAAAATGGAATCTCAGAGTTGTTTTGACTTCATTTCTGTGATGGCTAAGAATGTTGAGAATTTCCTTAAGTACCTGTCAGCCGTTTTAGATTCCCCTGTTAAAGAGTTCTCTGTTTAGATCTGTACCTCAATTTTCATTGGATTATTTGTTCTTTTGATGACAAGTTTCTTGAGTTTTTTGTATATTTTGTAGATAATCCATCTGTCCAGTGTGGGGTTGGTGAAGATCTTTTGCCATTCTGTAGGCTGTTGTTTTCTCTTGTTGACCATGTTCTTTGCTTTACAGAAGCTTTTAAGTTTCAGGAGGTCCCATTTATTAATTCTGTCTCTCAATGTCTGTGCTGCTGGGTTTATATTTAGGAAATGGTCTCCTGTGCATTCAAGTTTACTTCCCACTTTTTCTTCTATAAGGTTCAGTGTGGCAAGCTTTATGTTGAGGTCTTTGATAGATTATAGGGTCCTCCTTTTGAACTGAATGTAAGTACTTAAGATACTGGGTACTCAACTTAGGTCTTTCTCTGTAAATACCTCTGTAGAAATGTTCTTTCTCTGTAAACACCTCTGTGGAAATGATGTCATCCTTTCAAGATTACTTATGGTTATCTGTTAACATACTGCATCCATAAATATGGGTTCCCTTTTCTTCATTCATATCAGTTTTGTTGTTTTTTTAAGGGTGACAGGGAAGATGTTGCATAAAAATATTTATATGGTGTGTGTGTTATAAATGTTAGTCATTTAGTTCATGCAAGTCACATGAACTATGCTAATTGAGCAAGAAGCATAAGTGAAGCTCCAACTTTTTCATCCAAACTCTCATTTGTAGGAGAGGTTGAGGTGATAAAAGACAAGCAAGAAATAAGAGTGAGAGTGATATAATATTAAACAAGAATAAAAGTACCTATAGTTACAGGATGAAGAGTTTGGTAGATAGACTATTGTATGCTTCCTGTGAAGGTGCAATTTTGTGCTGTTGATTTTGTCACGTGGGGAGATATCATACTGCATTTTCCAGTGTGTGTCTTTTAGCACTTAAGAAAAATTGAACTTCCAAACTTCTAACGTTTGGTATCATGTTTTCTGTAGCTTTATTTATATCAAAGAATAATAGTTCCTTTTTAAGAATATTTATTTTAATTTTGTATATGTGCATTGTTCCAGGTGCCTATAGGGTCCAGAGAACTGGTTGAGTACTCTGGAGCTGGAGTTACAGGTGGTGGTGAGCCACCTGATATGGGATAATCACAGTCGAGTCCTCTGCAAGAGCAGCCAGCACTGTTATGACTGAGCCTTCTCTCCAAACCCAAAGAGGAATTATTAGGAACTTCAGTTTTCTGATAAATGAATATCCAAAATCGTTGAACATATTTTCATAGATTACTATTTCACTTTTGAATTATTAAATCTATTTAATACAATAATAATTTTATTTGGATTTATTTTAAAGTATTAGTGCTTTGAAGAAGTCAATTACTCTGGAAACATAAATGAAATATATTGTTATAATGCAAGCAGCACTTTCTTCCTCATGTAATTTATTAATCAATTAATCTATGAATATATGGTTTATGTATTCGTGTATGAACTTGTACAGTTACACATATATAAAATTAAGCTTGTCTTTTATATGGATTTGTTGGATCAGAATTCAAATCTTTATGCTTGCTTAGGAAGCAATCTCTCCAGCTCCTCCCCTCCCTATTTATAAGCACATAATCTTCATTCTACACTCTTCTAGATACATTACACTAATTAAACATATATAATATTTTTTAAAGAATTAAGATCAGAAAGCAGAAGACTAGAGAAAGAACTCAACACTTAAAAGCATTTACCATTCTTGCAGAGGACCCAAATTCTGGTACCAGCATCTACGTTATACAGCTCATAATAATCTCCTACTTCAGCTCCAGCAGATTCAGCATCATCTTCTGGCCTCAGAGGACAACTGCGTTAACATACTCATGAACATACTCATGACCCCCCCCAACACACACACACACACACACACACACACACACACACACACACATACTTGAATGTTTTTTTTAAAGATTAAATTATATAAAAGTAGAAATCTGGGGTTATTCTTTATGCCAGAGTACCCTGATTTTTAATTAATCTGACATAAAATAAGTCGAGTCCAGGAGTTTTATACCAAATTCTAAATGATTTTATTGGATTATAGATTTGAATATTAAAGATAGCTCTCATAGGCTCCTAGTATCATAGAGCATAAGCCCTTGAAGGTAACTTAACCCTTGAGAAGAAAGCAAATACTGACCTGCTGTGAGTGCTATTCACAAAGTATAAATGACCAAATGAAGACTCAGTGGATAGAAGCTCAAAGACACCTTGGGAGTATGACGTTATCTGAGGCTGAGCATGCCATCAGATATGCCAGTTACAAATTCTGTTTATTAGGAGGTTGGGTTGAAGATTAGGGAGGAAATCCATGTGTCTGGCAGAATGGACTCAGATATTCTTCATCTTAAGGATGAGTGCCTCCCGGTAGGGACTGACAAAAACCAAATGTTCTTTTAGCTTTAGAACTGGAGACTAAAGCGTGATATGGAAGAGGTAGATATGTAGAATTGAGAGTTAAATGCATTGACTCCCAACCTGGTCACTGCCCTCTGGGGGCTGAATGAGCCTTTCAGAGGGTCACATATCAGATACCCTGTATAGTAGATATTTACATTGCAGTTTAAATGCAACAAAAATATTAACCATACTCCAAATTAAAAGAGGATAAAATACAGTTAACCAATGAAACGGCTTTCACATTATGTAATTAGCATTTGCAGTCAGTTATTGGGTGAGACTCATTTTCCATCTTTTGCCTTTCCTCAGAAGCCAGCTCATGGAAAGATATGCTTAATTATGCTAGCTGGCATCCTTAGATTCCCAGCAACCCTCAGCTGTGACCAGTCCTTTATTTAGGCTATTGTAGATTTGTCTAAAGTCTGAAGGAAAGAAGAGCAAATTTCTTGTAGAGAACAAAGTTTGAAATTAAACTCACTTCCAAGACAGAAGCTGTGTGATCTTAGAAAGAGGTAATATGGGGGTTTTTCCACTGGCTCCCTGTGTTAGGGACATCAGGCAATGATGGGGAAACTCTGTCAACCAATCACAGCTAATTGGGGTGTGGCGACCTGGACCCCAGGGGAAAAAAAAAAGTGGGAGATCCAGATGTGTGCTCTCTCTGCGTGGTGCCTGCCAAACCAATTGGAAGTCGGACCTCCCACTCTTATAACCATTAAACCATATAAACTCTTATAACCATTAAAGTGTAACTGTTATTCTTGAGCTAGCCAGAGACTGTTGGCAATTTTACCAGACATTAATCCTTAAATTTAACCATCGTTTGCTTTCAGACGCCCCTCTAGGAAGAACGTCGCCCCCCATGACAACTGGAAGCAATTTTAAAGAAAGATGTTCCCTCTCCCAGCAAAGTTTGTCCTCAGGCTTAGGGACATCATTTAGGGGCTGATTATAATTGGTATATGGTTGAGGGATGGGGGAGGAATTTTATAGGCTCGGGGATCTTCTTGAAAAAAAAAGAGGGATAATTGGATGATGGGATAATAGATTGGTATTCGTGAGTTATTATTTTTAGACAATTATATTAGCATAGATTCCTGTATATTGATACAAAGTTAAATTTATTAAATATTGTATGCATGTATGCTTCTACCTCTGTTTGTAACATTATTTATGTATTGACATATATATTTACCATATATATGTACATTACTACCTCTGGTCAAGATACTTATACATTGTTTACGTTTGAAGGTCATTCTTCTCATTTATTGCACCATTGTTTATTGTCTTAATCTTTAAGTTAGATAGGTATTGAGAAATATAGATCAATAGTCATCTTTGTTTTTCATATTTATATTTAGTCTAATCAGGTTCTTTAGATACATAGAGATTATATTCAGTATAGATAGATAATCTTCAACCTCTTCAAAGAGCTGTAGATAATGGTCTTTAATCTAACTTAGAGTTCCTTGGTAGTGAGACACAATCACTCCTGGCAACACCAATTTATTCCTGAGAGACTGTTGAGCACCAAAGACACTCCACTTGGAGCCTTTCTTCTTGGCAGAACTGGCCTTTGGACAAAGAAATGCCCATACCCCAACCACTGACTGAGATACAGAGTATCTGTAAATAGATAAAACAGGACTGTCATATCCTGCCAAAACAGGGTAAGATAGTTTTAAAAAATTTATTGCCTTTAAAAATGGTATGTCAGTTACATTAAGCCTTAGCCATAGTTGGTTGCTTCAACATTGCAAATAAGACTCTGGGTGATTGCCCAGGTAGTAAGTTGTCTCCGTCATTTGTTGAACATTTTGGAAGTTTCTCAATTGCATTTCCTGTTTATTCAAGTAATATTGTTTCCCTTCTCAGATCTTTGATGGAGTTAAAGAATAGATAATTGTAGTTACCTTCCTCATGATTTAGCCAAGCTTAATTTCAATACAATATTTAGATCCCTTAAAATAGAACGTTTAGTAAAACTTTTTTATGTATTTCTTGCTTAATATTGTTTATTTGTAATTTCATATTTGGTATCTGTTCCTATTGTATATAGTTGTATTGGGTTTGGATTGATCTTGTTTAGACAAAAGGGGGAGATGATGAAGAACCTCTGTCAACCAATCACAGCTAATTGGGGCGTGGTGACCTGGACCCCAGGGGAAAAAAACCTGGGAAATCCAGGTGTGTGCTCTTCCTGCGCTGTACCCACTGGACCAATTAGAAGTCGGACTTCCGACTCTTACAGTGTGAGTTTGCCCTCTTTAACCATTCAAGTATAAGTGTTATTCTTGAGCTAGCCTGGTTATTTATTGTACCGCCCTAATTCATTACACGGCAGGATTTCTAAGTAAAGGACATCTTTACCTGTGATGTTGAACATCCGTGACGGTAGCTTAGAGGGATCCTTTCTATCCTTTTGCATTTATTCCTCATGAGTTGACTAATTGGCTGATTCAGGGTAGTTTCGTAACCTTTAAATCACTAAAATTTATGTAAAAATTGTGTAAAATTTTTATGTGCCTGTAAACATGGACCTGTGAGTATATAAGCACTTGTGTTATGGCAAGAGCATAAGGTCAGGGGACAACACTCTCAGGTCCTTCTCTGTCATCTCATGAGATCTGGGGTCAAACTCAGGCCTTTAGGCTTGTGTTCCAGCTCCTCTGCCCACTAAGCTCTCTTTCTGCCCCATACTTTATTTCTATTTTTTATTGATTTTATTGAGCTCTACATTTTTCTCTGCTCCCTTCGCTTCCTCTTCCCTCCTCTTCAACCCTCTCTCATGGTCCCCATGCTCCCAATTTACTGAGGAGATCTTGTCTTTTTCTCCTTCCCATGTAGATTAGATTCATGTATATGTCTCTCTTATAGTCCTCATTGTTGTCTAGGTTCTTTGAGATTGTGATTTGTAGGCTAATTTTCTTTGCTTTTTGTTTACAAACCACTTATGGATGAGTACATGTGATAATTGTCTTTCTGGGTCTGGGTTACCTCACTCAATATGATGTTTTCTAGCTCCATCCTTTTGCCTGCTTATTTCAATATGTCATTATTTTCTTTCTGCTGTATTCTTTCTGCTCCATTGTGTAAATCTACCACATTTTCCTTATCTATTCTTCGATTGAGGGACATTTAAGTTGTTGCCAGGTTCTGGCTATATCAAACAATGCTACTCTGAACATAGTTGAGCACATGTCCTTGTGATACGATTGAGCATCCTTTGGGTATATACCCAAAAGTAATATTGCTGGATCTTGAAGAAGGCTGTTTCATAATTTTCTTAGAAGTTGCCATACTGATATCCAAAGGGACTGGACTGTCTTGCACTTTCACCAGCAATTCACGAGTATTTGCTTTACTCCCACAACCTCTCCAGCATAAGTTGTCATCAGTGTTTATTTAAGTCTTTATCGATTCTTTGGAAATGTCACATCATACATCCCAATCCTGCTCACTTCCCAGTCCCTCTGTATCAGCACCTTATTACCCCTGCAGCCTGTCCCTCCCCAATTAATTAAAAACAAAACAAGCAGGAGGAAAAACGCACATTGCTCTGCCTTTCCAGTACCTCTTCATTCATCCTAGTGGCATAGGGAGCTGCAGTGTGCCACACAGTGTACTCTTTTGTCCAATCCATGCCCCTTGCCAGTGCTCATTGCAATGAGTCACTGGTCTGATTCACGGCTTCCGGCAGACCATCTCAGATATCCTGTTGTTGCCCGGAGTCATGGAGATCCTTTGGTTATTGTTCCACAGAAGTGGTCACTTCACACCCCAGCAGGCCCTAAATTGGGTAGATGCTAGGACGCGCTACCACAAGGACCACAATGTGGGTTTGGGTGATAGTTGTGCTGGTTGGTATTGTCTGGCCCATAATTGTAACTCAGACTCAGAATTTAGCATGTCGAACTTTTGCTTCATAGTAGATATGGTACAATAAGACTTATTTATTTCTTTTAAATTACAACCACAACAATGCCACTGGCAATCAGGGGGAAAAGCCACAGATGAGGTTGCATCTCAAACTATGTGGAGAGTATTCAATAACCAATCCAATAACAATAATAAACCAAAAGCTCAATTGCACTAAGACTTAGAACCGCAGAACCATTTAAGCCCTGTGGTGGCAAGCACTGTGCTTCCTGCCTTCAGACACAGAGATCTATCTAGATATCTAGACAGGTTAGATTGGGACTAGAGAAATGATTCAATAGTCAAGAATACTGCTTTCTTTTTCAAGCATCAAAGTTCATTTCTCAAACCTGTGTTGTACAGATCACAACTATCCCTAACTTCAGCTGATCCCATCTTCTGGGTTCGGTGGGCACTTGCACACATACACATATGGTGGGCATACAGACATATCCGTATACAACTAAATAAAATTAAATAACGTTTGTTTAGATGGGGTAGACTCTCTTAAAATTAGGAAAGGACCTCATTATTCTCTCTCTCTCTCTTGCTCTCGCTCTTGCTCTCTCTGCCTCACAGCTAACAGTTAAGAAGTAGAGGCCATTTTTCTCTGATGCTTGACAGTCCCCTTCCTTAGGAGATGAAGAGTTCTGATGATAAAACAGCCTTCACATCCATTTTCGTTATCATCTTCTTTGGGTCCTAATGTTGCTGTGCATTGATGAATGTCACTTGCACTTTAGATTCATGTAACCATTTTTCTTTTCATGGTATTGCACTGGAATTGCATGTTCATTTTCATGTTCCAGATTGCTGTTCAGGATGTTGACACCATCAAAACCTGTTAAAAACATACAATGGAGGTTTATCTGATACCCCTCATTTTTATAAACTAATGAATACTTTGTAAATTTGGCCACAACTGATTTATTATACGTGTACATGCTGACATTTTTAAGCAGATATTTTTATGGGCTGGAAAAAATAGCTCCATAAGTAATGTGTTTGCTTTGTAGTTATGAAGACTCAAATTTGAATACCAGAACCCACATAAATGCTTGGTGATATTGTACATCTGTAATCTCAGAGTTTTCCATAGGGAGATTAGGGACAGACACAGGTGAATCCCCAGAAGCTCATGAGCCAGTTAACCTGGTGTCTGCAGTAGTGAACAACCACAAAACACAGCCTCAAACAAGCTGTAAGCTGAGAACCACCACAAGAGGTCTCATACTACATGTCTCATACTACACATGTACTTGCATTCAAATGCGTGAACATGCATACACACACATATACACACACACACAAAAAACTAAAAAAGTGTTTGAATACTCATAATAATATCAAATGAACACTTAACAGTAACAAGTAATTTTCTTTATTTCTATGAAATCACTAAGTATAACTGCCAGATACCATTCTCTAAGTGTTACACACATTGTATTCTAATTAGGCTCCATGTTCTTTAAATGTTCAATATTGATATCTTTCTTTAAGGACTACTGAAATATCAGGATAACATGGAACTACCCTTTACATTAGGGTATTCCATAGGAACACATAGAGTGAACACATGCATACTTTTACTCCCAAATATTTTATTAATGTTTATTCTCCTTGCTCACATGACAGATGTTTTCAGTGATATCGTCTAAAGAACCTTCCTTTTCAAATTAAAAAAAAAAGTGTGCAGGTCTGAATACATGTATGTGTTTATGAGTGTCATGAATGTTGGGTCTCCCAGAACTGGAGTTACAGAAAGTGACAGTGAGTCACCTGATGTGAGTCTGAGAAACCAAATTCAAGTCTTACTCAAGCATAGCAAGAGCTCTTAGCTGCTAGTCCTCTCTCCAGCCTTGCTTTCTTGAGTCTTTAAGATCCACTCCTCATGTAGTGGATGCATACCATTCCTGCTATGTACTAATATAAATGCAAATTACGATTTTGCAAGCTTCTGTATGATTCTGGAGACAGACTTTCTAGCCCACTTTCTAGTTATTATACTCGAATCTCCTAACACCGTATTTTATGATAACATGGCCATAGCTTTCTACTTGATTTGCATCACAAATGAGTTCTGGTAGAAAATGCTGAACAGGCTCTGAAATATATTAACGGCAAATCCTCATATGGGGCCTCTGGCATCAATCACATTAGCTTGGAAAACAGACAAGTATCTTGGGTGCAGTGTTTAGTAAAGTAGCTTTTATAAAACAAGCCTACTCCATGTAAAAAAGAGAAATATATTAATAGCCATAAATGTGAGTTATGGTAGTAATGTAATTCACATGTCAGACAGCAAGAGCAGCAAGGATAAAATGGACTAGAAAAAATACAAAAGCAGAAGACTGTTACAAAAATGCTTGAGTAATTTTCATTTAGGATCCTATTAGTAATTTGTAGTTTAAAAATTTGTTTCTATCTTCATCATGAGGATAGTGTACACAGTTCTTACATAGACTGAGCTAATCATGATAGTTTCCATTTAAAATTAAAGTGAAGAGAGCATCTATTTATCCAACATTAAATTAGGTCCTAGAAATACCATGAAGAATCAGATTGGTTTCATATCCTCAGGTCTCTGTTCTTTCACATGAAATAGGTTAGCACCTACAATCATTACCATGTGCAGGGTAGTCTGGTTAAGGAGCCTCCACAAGCACTGCCTGGTGAGTAGTACTCAATACAAAATCCATAGTGGAATGAACTCTTGAGTTGGCATTTTTATTCTTACTTAAATACAAGAAACTATGAATATTCTAGTGCACTCCTAACTCTGAAGCTACAGTCTTTTTTGATGCAAATTGTTTCTGTTAGTGCTCTAATGACTTCAGGGATGGACAGGTGTGATGGCTTGATGCTTGCCTGGAAATCTGATTTTGATCTATAAGAAATGATGCAAGGAGATCACTTACTCATACAAGTTGCCCACTGACCTCTACATCATGAAAATATACATAGAATAATAATAACAATAATATTAATATATATTTTTTAAAAAGCTCTTTACGGTCACTGGACCAGTTTTGATAAAATGCCTCTTATTGAGAGCCCTCCACTAGTCCTTTTGTGATTATGGTCAATTACATTTTTTTTTGTTATAAAAGCTATTAAGAATTTCTTAAAATTAGTGATTATGCAAATGAAAACACCTATTAAATTTCTTTTGAGTTCAATGGTAGTATTTTCTAGGAAGATATTTTACTTAAAAATGTATCTTAGTTAGGTTTCTGTAGCTGAGATAAAAACACCACCACCAAAAAATGATTTCGGGAGGCATGTGTTCAATTCAGCATGCTCTCTTACGGTGTATTTCATCACTGACGTAAATTAAAGTAGGAACTAGGACAGGGGCCTGACTTTGAGGCCATTGGGAAAGGATGCTTCTTTCCATCCTTGCTTCCCAAAGCTTACTCAGCCTGATTTCATAACCAACTCAGGACCAACTCCCTAGGGTTGGTACCACCCATGGTGGGCCAGGATCTCTCACATTAGTCACTAATTAAGAAAAGTCCCCACAGGCTTACTCATTTTCTCAATTGTACTTACCTCTTCTCAGATAGCTTGAGCTTGTGCCAAGTTGGCTGAGATGAACCAGCACGCTAAGAAATTGTACTTTCCTATTAGTACACAATCACTGGCAAACACACCCATAAGATACCCTACTCTATCAAATTGTACTTTCCCATTAGTACACAATCACTGACAAATATACCCATAAGATATCCTACTCTATCACTTTCTGCCATTTTCCCTTGAGATGAGGTCTCTCATTGGCGTAGATCTAGGTGACCAGCCAACAAGTTCCAGCAGTTCTCCTGTCTCTGTCCACAGTGTTGGGGTAACAGATATGCATGGCCATGCCTGTTCTTTTTTTGTTTGTTTGTTTTTTCATTGTTGTTGTCATTGTTTCTTGTTTGTTTGTTTGGTACTGGGGATTCAAACTCAGGTCCTCATGCTTCTGTAGCTTGTATTCTTACCTACTGAGCCATCTCTCTAGCCCTATATGTCTGTAGACTGTCAGTCTCAATATATTTCAGAAATTTTAAGTGCTGATAATTTATATTTCTTGTAAGGTAATCAATAAAGTTAGTTAAAATATGTCACCTTTTACAAAGAAGCGTTTTCCGATTTGTGGACTTTAAAACTTTACACCATTTGGAAAATCAGCCCTTTTATCATTACATCTAACAACATTTCCCACATACTAGGGTAAATGAACTATCAATTTGAAAATTAAATGTAGTTTTTTGACAATTTAAATTTTTAAAAATCTGGTAAAAGAATACTTTTAACAGATAAAAACTCTTTTGAGCTCATTTAAAAGAATGTTCTCCAAGAGGTATATTTGAGGCACTGTTCCCTCAAAAACCAAGGATGAGGGATGGATTCTGAAGTTTTTTATTTTATTTTATTGAGCTATACATTTTTCTCTGATCCCCTCCCTGTCTCTCTCTTCCTCCGTTCAATCCTCCCTCAAAGTCCCCTTGCTCCCAATTTACTCCGGAGAGCTTGTCTTTTTCTACTTCTCATGTAGATTAGATCCAAGTATGTCTCTCTTAGGGTCCTCATTGTTGGCTAGGTTCTTTGGGATTGTGAATTGTAGGCTGGTTTCCTTACTTTAAGTCTAAAAGCCACTTATGAATGAGTACATATGATAATTATCTTTCTGGGTCTGGGTTACCTCACTTAAATATGATGTTTTCTAGATTCATCCATTTGCCTGATAATTTTAAGATGACATTATTTTTTTCTGCTGTGTAATACACCATTGTGTAAATGTACCACATTTTCCTTATCCGTTCTTCAGTCGAGGGGCATTTAGGTTGTTTCCAGCTTCTGGCTATGACAAACAATGCTGCTATGTACATAGTTAAGCACATGTCCCTGCGATACAATTGAGCATTCATTGGATACATACCTAAAAGTGGTATTGCTGGGTCTTGAGGAAGGTTTCCTAATTTTTTGAGAAATGGCCATGCTGATATCCAAAAGGGCTGTACCAGTTTGCACTCCCACCAACAATGGAGGAGTTTTCCCTTTACCCCACATCATCCCTAGGATAAGTGGTCATCAGTGTTTTTGATCTTTGCCATTCTTACAGGTATGAGATGGAATCTCAGAGTTGTTTTGATTTGCATTTCTCTGATGGCTAAGGATATTGAGCATTTCCTTTAGCCATTTTAGATTTCTCTGTTGAGAGTTCACTGCTGCAGGAGCTCCTTCTGCTCCTTCAGCCAACAGCCGCTGAGATATTTTCTGTTAGGACTATACCCCATTTTTATTGGATTATTTGTTCTTTTGGTGATCTATTCTTGAGGTTTTTTATATTTATATATATTTTGGAGATCAGCCTTCTTGCCGATCTGGGGTTGGTGAAAATCTTTTCTCATTCTGTAGGCTGCCATTTTGTCTTATTGACAATGTCCTTGCTTTACAGAAGCTTTTCAGTTTCAGGAGGTCCAATTTATTTATAGTTTGAGTGGTCTCCTGTGTCAATGCATTCAAGTGTAGTTCCCACTTTGTCTTCTATGTGGTTCAGTGTGGTTGACTTTATGTTGAGGTCTTTGATTCATCTGGACTTGAGTTTTGTGCATGGTGATAAATATGGATCTTTCTAGCCTGTGTCTAAAATAAATTATTTGAGAGTCCAGATTCTGGATATCTGAGAACTTGGGTTTCAGTTTTTACAAACCTTGGGAACAACCACATGAAATTTGTGCTGCTGCTAAACTTCTCAAATCTGTGCTAGATGTTTTGATCACTACCCTGAGTCCTGCAGACTAGTCTACTGTCTGGGAAAAGAATGTAGCTTCTCTTTATGGGAGTAAGCTGGAATGAAACTCTATTCAAGATAATTGACTGATTCTCTGGGATGGATCTATGATTGTGTGTATGTGTGTGTGCACGTGTGTGTGTGCGTGTGTTTATGTCTGCATATGTGTGACTGTGCATGCATGCGTGTTTGTTTATGCATGAATGTGTGTTTGTGTGTGTATGTGTGTGCGTGTGTGTATGTTTGAGCAGCCTTACATGTTGTTCCTCAAGAACTGTGTCAACCTTATTTTTCAGGTAGAGTCTATTTAGCCTGGAACTCAGCAATTAGTCTAAGCTGTCAGGAAGCTGCAGGTCTCTACCTGTCCTTGCCTTCCCAGAGTTAGGCATGCATCAGAAAACTTAGCTGTTTTACATGAGTTCTGGAGATCAAACTCAGGGCCACGTGCCTGCACTCAGGGCCACGTGCCTGCAGGGTATTACTTACTTTTCTATAGCTGTGATTAAATACCATGACTAACAGTAACTTGAAATAGTTTATTTTGGCTTACAGATCTAGACAGACAAGAGTTGAGCATGCCAGAGAGGCATCGCAGCCCATAGCATTCAACAAGCATGGGAAGCTGATGTTCATCTCTTCAGTTGCAGAGAAAGCAAGTTGGAAGTGAGGCCAGGCTATAAACTGTCCAAACCTCAATCCAGTTGTCATACTTCCTCTATCATGACGACACCCCCTTAAGCCTCCTCAAAAAGCACCACCAACTAGGGACAGAGTATTCTATGCCTGGGCCCATAGCAGACATTTCTCATTCAAACCAACATGCAGAGTGACCATTTTATTAAATAAGCTATTCCCCAGCCCAATTAATAGCAGGTTTGATATGACACAGAGTGAACCACGATCATATGTATGATGGGTATAAAAACAGAAGATGACTGGATTAACTCTGTCTGAACTGCTTTCTGAGGACCTGCGGAAGAAAATGTAAGCTTAGTCAGTCAAGGAAAGTAGCTTGCTCTGTGAAAGTCTTAGTAATGTTAGCAAGATTTGAACAGTAAATGTAAGGTATAGTGTATATGTACACCAGATTGATTAAGTCCATGACAACCAGTCATGAGCTAAAAGGAGAAGACAGTTGTTTGGACCCAGCCTTTCTTTTTCCTCACTATCAATATCCTTTCCAATATTCTTTCTGCTAAACCAAGTGTATTGTTCCAGAACCTGTGCATACCTATTGTATGTTTTGTGTTTTAATTTCTCTAAAACCTAGCATAGGAGTGAATATAAGTATGATGTTAATTATTTTTTAAGGCTGGGGAGATGGCTTCAGGTCATGGCCTTGAAACTTTTTTCTCTGTGATCCCATCAGCCTGCTTTCCATCCCAGCATAGTGGTTCAAATGAGAATGGCCCCCATAGGATCATTACATGCTAGGTTCCTACTTGATGGAAGTTTAGGAAGGAATAGGAAATTTGTACTTGTTGGAGGAAGTCTGTCACCAGGAAAGGGTTGTGAGGTTTCCAAAGCCAAAACCAGCTCAATCTTAGTCTCTCTTTCTTTGCCTACTGCCTGTGGATCAGGATATAAGCTCTTAGCTACTGTTTCACCTTCAGTGTCAGGCCTGCCTGCCTGCTGCCATGCTTACTCCTATCATGGACTATGATGGTCTGAGTAGGAATGGCCCCCATGACTCATGTGTTTGAATAATTGGTCCATAGGGAGGTATGGTTTTGTTGGAGTAGGTGTGGCCTTGTTGGCAGAAGTGTGCCCCTGCTAAGGAAGCCTTTGAGGTCTTATATCCTTGATCCTTATATCACCCCAGTGTGGCACTGCTTCTCTCCTACCTGCAGATCAAGATCTAGAACTCTCAACTCCTTCTCCAGAACCATCTCCATTTGTATACAACCATGTTTCCTGTCATGACAATAATGGACTAAACTTCTTAAATTGTAAGCCTCTGAAACTGTAAGCCAGCCCCAATCAAATGCTTCCTTTATAAGTGTTGCCATGGTTATGGTGTGTCTTCACAGCAATAGACACCTTAAGTAAGACATGGATTAAGTCCCTGAAAGTGTAAGCAAGACCCCAATTAAATACTTTCTTTTATAAATCGCCTTGGTCATGGGGCCTCCTCATGACAATAAGATCCTCTTCTGGGCTCTGCAGGTACCTTCATTCACATGCTAATACATTGCAGACATACACATTGTTGTTCCTGTTGTCATTATTATTATTATTTTGGGTTTTGTTTTTGTTTTTCAAGACAAGCTTCCTTTGTCTAGCAGTCCTGGCTCTCCTGGAATTTACTTTGTAGAACAGGCTGACTCTGAACTCACAGAGATCTGCCTGCCCCTTCATCCCTGGTGATAGGGTTAAAGGCATGTGCCACCAAAACCCAGTTTGGACATACACATTACATATACAATTAAACATAAAATAAATATAGGAAGTTTTATTTTTGTTTTGAGTCAGTTTTAATGACACTGTCATGGTTACTTTTCACTATTTCTAATTTGTTGAAAGGAAGGGCACAGTTTCAGCACCCAGGGTAAGATACCTGAGCAATAATGGGTGTTTTTAGGATAGAGTCAATAAGTGAAAGGGAACTTCCTTGGTCATGTTTTGTTTATGCTAAGAGGCATGAGGTTCAGGTAATGGAGTCTTCAGTTTTCTGTTTCAAGCTGCAAAGATGGCTGAACACATGCTGGCATGAACAGACACAGAAATACACAAACACCACAGTGGAGGCTTGACTAAGAAATATTCCTATGGGCTCTTGTATTTGAACATGACCATTTGCACAGCTCCAGTTGATGATGCTGTTTTTGGAGATTATGAAATCTGGAGGAGGTGGAACCGTGCTAAAGGACATATGCTACTGGATCAGCTTTGGATATTTATGGTTTTTCCCTACTTCCTGTTGCCTCTCTCTGTTTTCTGTAAGCTGATGAGATGTGAACTCTTTGCTTCCTGTTCCCCTAACATGACTCCTGTATGATTACAGACTCCATCCTGGTGGACTTCTAAACTAGAATAAATGCTTTGTTCCCTGAATTGCTATTGGTAATATTGTTTTATCATAGCTACAGAAAACAAAGTAGAACATCAACATACAACTGGTATACATTTTACATAGCTTTGAATTAAAGAAATCCACTTGTCATGTTTTAGTTAATTATCTTCCATCTCTTAAAAACATCATCCAAATTTAGCCTTGAGAATTTTCCATAAAACCAACTTTGATGTTGGCTCTTTTTGTTACAGTCACTATGTAAACACAAGATGAGCTTTGTAAACACTGGCTCTTCTCATCCCTTCTTTCCACTGGTCACTGTGTGTGCAGCTGTCTGCAAGTCTCACAGACAGCAAGGTGTACAGTCCTCTAGTACCCTTGTTTTAAGATCCTGAGCATGTCATATCATGAACCAGAGACATGGTTCTGGTGTAAGATACTAGCTGCTGAGTTCTGCGCCCCAAATCCACATTTTGAAGGAGGAGTTAACTTCAACAAGTTGTCACCAAATGTCAACACACACAAGTTTGGCATGCACATACCCATAAAGGAACAAATAAATAATAAATGAATAGTTGAAAGAGAAAACACATCCATAACAGCAGACATTCTGGAAAGAGATGGAAACTGCTAATAAATGAAATGAAAATAATTAAGTGTGAGTAGTGTTTCAGAAGGAGTAACTAGATAATGGGTATTCATCCTACAGTCACACAATGGTCCCAGACACAAAACCAGAGGAACTGAATAAAGGCAGACTCAGTGACTACATTGTTCACAGGAAGGCAGGACACCATAATGGAGCAGGGATGTAAATCACAGAAATTATTCTTACAGAACTAGATCACACAAGATCACACAGATATAGTCCCTACTGAGAACTTTTCCCCAACATGCAAATGGCCACCAAGTCACCAGCTCATTACTTGGAGGAGAGCAGAGAGCATTATTTCAGGTATCTTGACTTATACAAACACTGCTCACAGCAGAACTACTCCTCGATCCTTGTGAAATCATGTATAACCCTTAGCTACCTCTCAGAGGCCCCTCTTCAGATTACACTGGGGAGAATAATCTCTTGGGTGAATGGGTGGGGCACACACACAGATATTCAGTTCATATACAAATAAAGAAGGTCATAATGAGGGGGAAATTTTGAAAGTGTTCCAGAGGGAGTATGAAGGACTAAAAAGAATGTTAAAGCAATAGTCAGATATTTCATGACAGATAAGGCATAAAATACTGAATGTTGAAGTCTACGTCAAAATTAGAAATGTGTATGACAATTGAAGGAGCAGAAATGACACTGTAAGTACTTAAATCATACTTGAAATAAAGTTTGGCACGTGCTGTTCAAAATGCACTTGATATATCTCTTGCTTAAAAAAAACACAGAAAATCTTAATCTTTAAATCTTAATGTTTTCTATGCTTTAAATTATATTGAATAAATATTGGTTTTCTATTTATTATTTTCCATTGTTTCATATAATTGATGATTTAAAAAAATGTTTACCAAAATTTTGACAACTTCATTATATGCACAATCAGCACACACACACACACACACACACACACACACACACACACACAATGCAATTTCAAAAACTAGAAAATATTTTTGGAAGTTTTTGAGTTTTACTCATTGATCATTGAATATAATTTTTGATTTATAGCCATGGTTAAAATCCTAGAATACTTATAATGTGATGTATGACTTTATATTCTTAAATGATTTTATCAAAGATACAACCAATGCCAAGAAAAATTTTTAGCCCATGAACAAATCAACAGTGCTACACTGTATATATTGGCATCCACAAAATCCATAGATTCTGAACATTTAGGCTATATAGGTGAGAACACTCTGGATCAGCAATTTTCAACCTGTGGGTCATGACCTTTGTTAAACTTCTATCTCTAAAAATATTTACAATGTGATTCAAAACAGTAGCAAAATTACAGCTATGAAGGAGCAATGAAATAATTTTATGGCTGGGGATCACCACAACATGAGGCACTGTATTAAAGGGTCACAGTGTTAGGAAGCTTGAGGACCACTGCCCTAGACAGACAGAAACATGTGTAAGAATGGCACCCCACCACCATGGTCCCAGCAGAGGGAATATTGTTAGTACAGACATTTTAGAAGTCAGGGAGAGGTGAAATGTGGAAAGAAATGAGATTCTGCAATTCCTTTCATCTAGCAGATGAATTTTGACTTTTTAGAATCAAAAAGCATTTGGAAAAAGCAATTCAGACAGATGTTATCAAGAATAGAAATATTGCTTTTTGCTTTCTGAAACAATTCTGGTCATTGTAGATACAAAAAGTCAAGAAGGAAGAAAGGCTTTTCAGAGGCATCCATCAAAGTCCTATTGCAATGCAAAATTCAGGGCTCTGCCATGTGCAAAACTGTGTGAGAAATCTGGACTCACAGTAGAAAACGTTCCCTCTACACAGTGTGTATTAAAAACAGAGTGTTCCTCTTTTGGCATGGGTGAGCTGATATGGCTACAGTAAACATTATCTGATTAAATTTTTATTTCTACAAATTCAGCTTTGAGAGTTTGTTTGCTTGACTTTTGTCACTTTTAATCTGGAGACTAGAAAAATGCAAATTGAACATTTTTTTCTGAATGTCTCTAACCTTTGAGTATAACTTACAAAAATTTTATGTCAAATGCTTCCATAGTATAACTTAATGGTTAATATGTTGAATTTGATGTGTAAGTTTCTACTGAAAGGTGCCATATTTCAGATAATGGTGAATACTCATGTATAATCATTAAAGATAAAATGTTAGATATACTCAGACAGTCACTTCTGAACACCATTTAGTGAGGCTCATTTGGACTCTTGATAGGATGGACTGACCTAGCAGCATCTTATAAAAGACACTATGTTTTAGTTGTGTTTCTGTTACTGAAACAAACACTGTGGCCAGAGAAACTTATTTGGATTTATAGTTACATAAGGATAAGAGAACGCGCTTGAGGAGCAGGAAGAGGAAGCTGAGAGCTCCTGTCTTGAATCACAAGCATGAAGCTGAGAGAGTAAACTACAAGGAGAATAATGTTTAACGTTACAAAACGAAGCCCACCCCCAGTCACACACTTTCTTCAGCAAAGCTGAGCCTACTAAGTCTCCCTACAGAGTGTCAACAACTGAAATCCAAGTGTTCAAATGCCCAAGACTATGGGGACACATCTCATTAAAACAACGACAAATGGACACTAAGAGTCAATGGTAAATCATGAGGATGACAACACACATTAGTGAAAGGTCTATGGACTGGAAAGCTCCTGGGTATATTTGCAGCCTGCTGTTGCCATTCTGAAATTCCTTTCAACTACCATGTACTTGGTTATATGTGAAGTATTGCAAACCATATTAAGTCCAATTAATTTGTTATAACTACATAATGATTTTTAATCTATCATGCAAACTTTGATTTATTTTGACTTTTGTTCCTTTGTTTTCTGAGTCTTGCTAGGTAACGCTGATTATCTTAAAATCCCCTATATAGACTGTGGACTAGCATCAGTCCTACTTTTATAGGCATGGGCTACTACACTCAGCCTAAAATTTGGGCTTAATAATATATGACATATGTCAGGTTCACAGAGTATAAGCTATGGTATTTCCCGAAAAGCATCATCTCGTTGCTGTTTAAACATTTGACTTTAGGACCTTGAATGCAAATATCACCTGATTTCAAGGTAAATGTCTGTAACCTCTTTACAAAGGAGGAAGAAGCAGAAGGATGGAGCTTGAGAGGTTTGGGACACAGTAAAATCTCGTCTTAAAGAGGCAAATAGTAGAATGCCTTGTATATGGTATACGATAATTGCACTTCATACAAATTTAGCAGATTAGGCTCATGAGAGCTTCCAATGTCTCCTAATTCAGCCCCAATGTATGATTTTATGGAAGATAAATGTGATTGACACAAGATGATGGTTATTATGGGAAAGATACTCCTTTCTGTCATGGAGAACATAGCTCATTAATTATCTTCTCTAGAGCTTAAGTCAAACCACATTCTGAACTGTCTTTCTCATGTACAACAGTTTTGGATTCACACAAACCACCCTTTAATTGTGAGTGCAAAAGTTTGCAGCATTCAGAAAAATGTGCATTTCTATACCCTATAGAGAACATTTAAATCATGACCCAGTGTTCCCGCCACTTCCATCTCATGTCTGGTTCTCTCTTCTAGAGTGAATACTGAGTTGCAATACAATGTATATGGTTTGAATTTCTAGAGAGTGCTCTGAACTCTCCCATAGACTCTAAAGTTTGAACAGAGATGTACGGTTGTGGTCAAAGTGGATGTAAATCGATGTCAAAGAAAACTTTTATAATAATGTATGTTGTTTAAGGAATTGTCAAGGACTGATGTGAATGGAAGGGAGAGATGGCTCAGTGGTTAAGAGCACAAACCCCTCTTACAGACACTCCAACCACCTATATTGGGTCATTCACAGCTGCCAAAATTACAACTCCAGGGATGTTGATACCCAATTCTGGTAACTGTTGGTGCCTAATCCCCCATACAAATACACAACACAGAGGCATATACAGATTTTAAAAGAAAATAAATTTGTTATTCAAAGGATCTAAGTACATAGCAATTTCATAGTTCATAGTTCCAGGGATAAAATAGTTCAGGGCAACTTCAGTCTTACACTACTTGTGACAACTCTGATCTTATAGATATATTCTAACTGATGCTTTTATAGCTGGAAAATGGGGCTGGATAGAAAAACAGCCAATGACATATATTCATAATCCATACTCCCCTTGCCTTTTTCATAGATGAAATTGTGTGGTAGTTTATGACTACATCATACAGACTTGGTAAAATATAATCAAGGGTCAGATAGGGTTAGGGAATTCTGATTATTCATCAGGCACAAAGAAACAAAGACCTCACTTTTAACTGTAAGCATGACTCAAATTTATTAAGATGTTTTTCTCTAAAGGTTCAGGTTCACAGACAGAAAACAAGAACTGGTAGGTTAAATTCAAAGGTCACACAGCTATTCATCTTAAATATGTTAACTGTTCTAACGTGTTTAAGGGATCACTCTTAAAAATAGAATAGTATTTATTTCTATGTAGGGAATCTTCAATTTTCGTTGTTGTGTTTTGAGACAAGGTCTCATAGATTCAGCACTGACCTCAAATAGTAATGTAGTTGAACATGAATTTTGGATCCTTCTGCCTCCATATCCTAAGTTCAGGGAACACAGGCATGGGCCAACACACCCAGCTTATGCCATACTGCATGTGGGAGAACACCCAAGGGTAGGTAAGCCCTCGGTCACCTGGGTGGAATCCAAGTTTTTTTTTTTTTTAAATCATTGTTGTTGATGTTGTATCAGTTTTTGACTTAGACCCAGTGAAGAATGGCAACCAGACTCAGAATGCTTGGCGCTCCTCTCCCTTCCCATGTTTCCTTTATGCTCACTATATTTATTTTTGTCCTGCTTGGCCTTTATTTAGTAAATCTACTTACTGTATAAAACAGCTAAGTGATTTTCTGCTTTTTCTGGGTTTGTTTTTTTCCATTCTCAGGTCGTTTCTGGGGAAATGGATGAAGGCCCATCCAAGGTCATTCACATCTAAATCTTTAAGCCTGGGTCACTGTTATTTTTAGCATAATAACTCTGTACATGAAGGAATGGTAACTTTGTGTTGACAGACTTTTCAGCAAATATTGTTAATTGTGTGAGAACTCTCTCGAAGCTGGTGAGACAGTTTTAATCAGACTCAGAACCAAGTCTTTTCTGCCATCTCTGTTAGAGCCATGTCTTTCTCTCTTTCTTTCTTTCTTTCTTTCTTTCTTTCTTTCTTTCTTTCTTTCTTTCTTTCTTTCCTCACTCTCAATTTGGGATACAGGACTAGTAGTGTATGAAATCAACTGCAATTAAAAGCAGAGGATACCACAGTTACAGCAGCCTTACATCTCTTTAGCTGTGTAGCCATATGTCCACTGTCTCAAACGGCTAGCATAGGGGTCAAGGAAGACCCCATTGCAGTTTCGGTAGGTTCCATATCAAATTTACTGAAACAAACTGACAATAGACAGCACAACAAAGACATACAAGCTTACTCCATGCACAACTTACTACTCTTACACACCACATTTACACATACATACATACATACATACATACATACATACATTCATATAGAGGGACAGCGGTGGATAAGAAGGAATATTTTTTTCTGTGTAGGTAATATATGGAGTAATTTTTATTATTGTGTTAGGATTCTTTATTATCAACCTGAAAGACACTTAAGATTGATCCCAAGTTTAAGCATCTCTTTCACCTCACAGATTTGTGTGTGTGTGTGTGTGTGTGTGTGTGTGTGTGTGCATGTTTGTGCATGTGCTTGCAAGTGTGGTGTGTGTGTATAAACTATGCACACATGTAAGTGAATGTGCATACACTTATGAGCATACACATAGGCCCGAGAATAGTGTCAGATGTTCTTACTGTATTACTCCTCACCTTAGTACATGGACACAGGGTCTCTCCCTGAACCCAGAGCTGCAGATTTTGGTGAGGCAACCAGCAAGTCAAGTCACAGCATGTGCTATACCAGGCTCTGTATAGCATGTGCTACACAGGCTCTTGTATACTAAAGAAACAAGACATCAAAATATCAAATAATTCTATTAAAAATGGGGTATGGATTAAAGCAGAGAATTCTCAATAGAAGAATCTCAAATGGCTTTAAAACACTCAAGGAATTGCTCAACATCCTTACCCATCAGGGAAATACTAACCAAAATGACTCTGAGATACCATCTTGCACCTGTAAGAATGGCTAAGATAAAAAAAAAAAAAACAAAAAACTGATGACAGCTTATGTTGGAGAGAATGTGGAGTAAGGGAAACACTTCTCCATTTCTGGTAGGAGTGCAAACTTGTACATCCACTTTGTAACTTGGTATGGTGGTTTCTTAGAAAACTGAGAATCAGTCTAACTCAAGATCCACCCGTACTAATTTTAGGCAACTACCCAAAGTATGTGCAATCATAACATAAGGACACTTGCTCAACTATGCTCATAGCATCATTATTTGTAATAGCCAGAACCTAGAAACAATTTAGATGCCCCTCAACTAAAGAATGGGTAAAGGAAATGTGGAACATTTTCACTTTGGAATACTATTCAGCTGATAAAACAGTGACCTCATGAAATTTGCAGGAAAATAAATAGAACAAGAAAAAAAAATATTCTGAGTGAGATAACCCAGACCCAGAAAGACAAACATGTATGTAGTCACTCATAGGTGGTTATTAGGAGTAAAGAATAGGAAAACTAACCTACAATTTCACAGCCCCAGAGAGGCTAGATAACAAGGAGGGTCCAAAGATAGATGCGTGGATTTTCCTGGGAAGGGAAAGTAGAAAGTATATCATGAGTAAACTGGGAACAGAGTTTGGAGGAATCTCAGAGGGATAAGATCTAGAGGGAGTGGATTGGACAGGTTGGATGTGGAAAGCAAGTTGGAGGTAGGACAGAGGGGGAGAGTAACAAAAGAGACATCTTCATGGTGATGTGGAGACATTTTAGGATTAGGGAGAAACCTGGTGCCAGAAAAAGCTCCAGAAACTCATAAAAATACCCCAATCAAGACTCCTACTGGTAGTGGAGTGGGTTCATAAACTGTAAGCAGATTGGTGACTTCCCAAATTGCCAGAGATACTCTATGCAGCAACTGATTGAGGCAGAGGCAGAGATCCACTAACAAGCACCACCATTGCACTGAACTCCCAGAGTCTTGTGTAAGAAAGTGAGCAGGGATTGTACTAGCCAATGGGGTCATGATGGGGGAACTCACAGAGACAGTTGACCTAAGCTCGCTGAAGCTCATGGACACTTAATCAACAGTCAGGGAGCCTGCATGAGATCAACCTAGGCCCTCTGCTTGTGTGTGACAGTTGTGTAGCTTAGTCTCTTAGTGAGGGTTCTAACTGTAAGAGCAGGGTCTCTCACTGGTGATTAGCTGGTGTTTGGTAACCTGTTTCTCATGCTGGATTACCTGGACTAGCAGTTAAAGTGAGAAGCTCAGTTTTGCCTCAACTTGATGTGTGCAAGCCCATGGGAGGTCTGTCCTTTTCTGAAAGAAGATGGAGGAGGAGTGGATTGGGAGGGGGTAGCTGGGAACAGGGAGGGTACAGGAGGACAGGAAGGAGGGGAAACTGGTTGGTATGTAAAATAAATGAAAGAAACGTTATTTAAAAAATAAATGCATTTTACCCATAAAATACATCTATAGTATATAGTAGCTTTCACTGCTCTCAGTCCTAAATATAGTGTTTAATTCCTGAAATTATGTTTTCTTTCAAAGCATATCTAGAGACAAATATATTAATTTATCCTGTATCTTCATAAAGTATAAAACAGGCATTTTGTTATTTAACTTTGTGGTGATTTAATAAAAATTTATAACAGGCTCAAAAAAGAGATCAAGGCATATTTTGATTGATAGAACAGATATTTGATTGAAGAGCAGATTTATCGGTGAGAAAGGAATGTGGAATGGTTAAACTCAATGGTCAAGAATGCTTTTAATTTAAGATAAGTTTAGTAACTGTTTTAGCAGTCCTGTTGGAAGCATCACTGTCTCAAAAAATTTGTCTTAATAGTAACTTTTACTGTTAAGACAAAATTCTTCACTAACCACAGTAAGATACTTAGACCTGATATTGGGCTAGAGGCATTTTTTTCTCTTCCCACGTCTCCTTCATTGTCTGTATCATTCTTTCTCTGTGTGCATGTTTGTATACATGTGGAATGCTTGTGTGGTGCATGTATGTGTGTACACACATGAACACACTTGTGTATGTGCACAGAGGACAAAGAAATGTATTGGGAAGCTTCCTTTCTCAATCTGCCTTATTTCTTTGAAGCAGGGTATCTCTCCAAATCTGAAGCTCCTATTTTTCAGCTACACTCACATAGTCCAGGGCAAGTCATTTTCCTTTCTTTGCTTCCCACCATGCTAGGCTTACACACATTCAGTCATACTTAACTTGTCATGCTGGTTGCAGGGTCCTTGAATTCAGGTCCTCATACTTGTACACCTCAGTGCTCTTGCTCACTGACCTGTTTTTCACTCTATATTGCGGCGCGCATCCTGTCCTGCAGGAATGAACGCCACCAAAAACGAGAATTCCTTCTCTGGTCACATCTTTATTTGGAGCATTCCCTTGAGGAAAATTGGGGGAAGGGAAGATAGAGCAGGGACGAGAGAAAGCTTAGAGAGAGAGCGTTGGGCCCCGAGGCAGCTGCTTTTAAACGGTGGAGCAGCTTGAACGCTGTCCTGATTGGTTAATGCCATTCTGCTGTTCTGAGCATGTGCAAGCAAGGGTGCAGGCAAGGGTGCTCAGCCCCACATGGCTACCTCCAAACTGCAGGACCACCTGTGCCTCCAGGTGGCTCCCAACATCTCCCTCTTCTCTTGTTAATAAGAGCAATAAGGCAAAACTATTTTCCAATCTGGTCCCCACCTCATGATGTGTGGACCGATTGCAGAAAAGAAAAGCAAGACACACCCTCCCCGTGCAATGGGACAACTACTTCCCTGGGAGTGCTAGGGCTGTGTCTGCACACCCTCCGCCTATGCATACCTTCCTCCATACCGTGGGATTATCTGGTCCCTAGAGGGTATGCATGGCTAATTGCCTATGAGCTCTTTGGAAGCTGAGAGTCAAACTTGGGGTGAGGATACACATACCAAGGCTGCCAAGGCCTGTGTCATAAAGACCTTGTCCCACCTCACTTGGGCTAGCAGGTAGCACACCAATCAAGGACATACAGCACTTCCACCTAGACACAGCATGCCAAGAATATCTCTGCTCCCACCCATTCCTAAGGAAGGAAAAGGCAAAGTAGAGTCAGTCAGAAAATTGTTAAGAGATAAGAGGTTGCACAGGGTGTTGCTCAAGTCGATGGTGTGAAACAGCTGCTCTTGGCACCGCCCAGAGGGTCATCACTGCTGTCTCCGCACGAATCTTCCACAGCAGGACACTCAGCATCCACTGGGTCATCTCTCTTCTTTATTTCTCTTGTCAGTCTTGCTGGCATCCAGATGTATGTCAGCATTCCTAGAAAAACATAAACAAAACTCTCCTCCCAAATAAACATTTAAGAGTATTAAAAACTCTCAGTGTAAAAATTCAGCACAATCAGTACTGGAAGTAGGCTGGTTTTGAACTTAGAGATCTGCAGGTCTCTGCTTCAAAAAGCAAATCTTGTTTGCCTGTACCAGCAAAATTTTGAATTAAAAATTAAGTGTATAGAATGCAAGAGAAATCCTTTCTCTGGGGGAAGCTGTCACTGGTAGTGTAGTCCCCCTCTTATGTCTAAAAACCAAAGCAGTTGTCACTGGGAATTGAACTCAGGACCTTTGGAAGAGCAGGCAGTGCTCTTAACCTCTGAGCCATCTCTCCAGCTCCCCTATTCAGATGGAAAAACCTCTAGGTAGCATTGTTTTATTCCACCCGTTGCCAGAGGCAATAGGTAATGGTAACCAGGTTGACGCGCCTTTATTATGATAATTAGGACCAGTTCTTTGAGGGAGAATGGGCGTAGACCATCGATCATCTGACTACTTCCTGCTGACAAAGGGGCGATGTTTGGGGGATAAATGTTTTTATCTGACTGAATTTTTAGCGACAAATGTTTTTATCTGACTGAATTTTTAGCGACCTTGGCTGTGAGCGGCAGCAGACAGCGGCGGTTGCCCCGCCTCTGGGACCCATTGTGGCGCGCTCCGCATGGCCCAAAGGCATGGCTCCGCCCCGGGCCGTGCGCGGGCTCTCCGGTTTATCCTGTATCTGCAAACTGTACCTCAGCCTCACCTCAGGCATTGAATTCGCACCGCCAAGCTCCGGCGAGGGGGGCATCCGCCCACCCGTGGGGGGGCTTCTCCTGCCCGGTCTGCCCGCGCACGGAGCCCCGTTCTCTGGGAACTCATCTTCACCCGCCCATGTTGCTATGGAAACACAGTTCAGAGTTTGGCCCCTCTCCGTCTTTAGGTCTTTAGCGGCGCTGCCACGCAGCTTCCGCCTCTGCCTCCCGAGTGCTGGGATTAAAGGCGTGCGCCACCACCGCCGGCTACTTCCTCAATCAAAGTTAAAGTTTTCTGTACGTGAGAGCCAGAGACTGAGCTCTCTTAACAAAATTAGGCGAAAATCACCTCCAAAAGCTCTGTGGCTCTTTAAGAATAGGGAAGGCAGTCTTCGAACTCGATCAAGCCCGCCTCCCTACGAGACTGTTGCCTCCAGTCTCTAACAGCGAGTACGCAGGTGGACAGAGAGGGAGCGGAAGCCGCGGTCTCCCGTACCCCATCGTCCTCATAGTCCCGCCTTAGTTACCTCGCCTTTTTTGCTGCTGTTCACATTCCTCCTGCACTGAACTTAAGGGATTTTTCTTCCCCGTTGCTTTCTGTACCTTCTTTCAGATACCTTAACTTTGATTTTTTTTGTATTTTCTTTTCTTTTTAGGCCTATACTTTGAAATTCTTTTTCCTCCCCTTTCTGGAGGAATTCAACTGACGTCACTCACCGCTCCACGTTCTCAGAGTTCTGAAATTCATGGCTCTCTGTCCTGGTGTCTGATCTTGGCTTTTTCTCCCGGACTTTCAGCACGTTGCTGGGTGCTTCCTTCTCAGGGTCCCCCGGCGTAGTTGTCAGGGTCCCTCAGCGTCCCGGGGTTTCGAGCACCAGTTGCGGCGCGCATCCTGCAACACTATATCTTTCCATGTTCTTATCCTTCCTCACAAGCATCAACTGTCCTATGCATGTTGACATGTTGGATGTATTAGTTATGCTGACCACAAACAAAATCCATTTCTCACTAGCATTTATCTGATTCCAGCTAACTGCTCAGTGTCAGTGAGTCTCCAGATACTTTATTTGGCCAATAACAAACTTGTGAATAGGATGACAGTAATACTATTTGATACTAAATTGTAATGAGTATGATGATTATAATGGTAGTTACAGTAAGTAATTTGTAACTGGAATTCGCTTCAAAGAGCTTTGATTCAGAGTGAGCTTATAAGTTTACTAACTTATAAGTAAAGATAACATTAGAACAAACAGGCTGTCTAAATTCTGAAGAAAAGAAAGAGAACCATGTGGAGCTGGAGGAAGTAACTCCAGAGGAAACAAGTCAGTGCCCAGCACCATGTCAAGTGGCTCACAATCAAGGGACTGACAGCTTCTTCTGGCTTCCATGTTCAGTGCACACATAAGCTATACATGTATGTGTAAACATACACAATTACAAATAAAAGTAAATATTAAAAAATAAAGCTGCCCACTTATTATGGGCCACTCTGATAATATATATGACTGTGGTAAACCATATCCTTAAATAATGGGAAGGTTATGGGTTGAGTCCTGAGAAACATACAATATAGACTTATTATTTGGATTAAAGAATTACACATTATTGCTTCATAAGGAAAGTTTGTATTATAAAGTCTCAATAAGTCAGAAGTAAAACATTTATTTTAAAATGACTACATAAAAACAAGGTACCTGGGCTAGAGTGAAGGTAAAGTACTTGCTTTTCTGTAACATGAGGGAGCTGGGCCTGCTTGTTTGTGTTTCTGTCCTGCCCGGGCCCCCCAGCTGTTTGCCAAGCCCAGCTGGCCAAGCCGAGCTGGCGGCAGGTAGCCAAGCCAGAGGCCGAGCTGGGGGTGGGGGGGTGGGGAGTGGGGGGGGTGGGGTGGTTCTTAAACCAAACTCTGGGCGCCAAATAACGGAGAATCAATCCCACACCAGTTATGCTTTAAGGGGTTATTTATTTTGGAGGGTAAAACTTACATACACCATAAACCGTCAGGAAGGGAGCCTAGTCGCTGGAGCAGGAGCCGGGACCAAGCGCCGGAACCAAGAGGCCTGAGCTGAGATCTGTGGCTCTTTTTAAAAGAGAAATATACCACGCCCCAGTGAGCTGGTATTTCAGCAGCTATTGGCTGACGGAGCGGAAGGTCCTCCTGCAGCATCGAACCCAGTGGGCTCGTGCTTCAGCGACTATTGGCTGAAGCAGCGGAAGATACTCCTGCAGCACTTCTCAAGCTTATAAATTCTGATCCACACAGCCACACAGAAAAGGCTGGCTATGATACCACATGCCTATAAAGATAACTGTGAGGAGACACGGTGATAACTGGAGCTTCATTCCTCTGGTTTCAAGTTCAGTGAAAGACCTTATCTCAGAAGATAAAATGACAGTGATACATATGTGCTTCTCTGGTTGTGCACATTGACCCCACATACAAGCACATACACTATGCTCACATGCATACACACACAAAGGCATGATACTTCATAAACATGTATTTACAGAGATATTCAACTTTGTGTGAATCCGTACGTATACATGAATACACAAGTGCACGCGCGCGTGCACACACACACACACAGACACAAGCAATATCAAATGAATTACTTTCACAGTCGAAAAAATGGAGATACCTGAGAGGCTTAGGTTTAGAACACAGTTTCGGGGAGAGTCCCTAGGTATCTTTGTTGCAGTCATTGGTTCTGGAGGTTTTTCTTCTTAATTTTGTGTAAGTATCTTCCACTTGTGTAGTTATGCTATACGTTCAGTAAGATGCTTGTTTTAATTTATGCTTTCTTCCAACTAAAATAGATCTCGCTGGGCATTGTGGTTCCTACCTGCCACACATCTAGTAACTCAAAAGGTTGAGGTAGAAAGACAGTAAGTTCAAGTCCAGCCTGGGTTACCCAGTTAGAGGCTTTACAAAAATAACATCTACAGCTGGGCAAATGGTGGCGCATGCCTGTAATCCCAGAACTAAGGAGGCACAGGCACGTGGATCTCTGTGAGTCTGAAGTCAGCCTGGTCTACAGAGTGAGTTCCAGAACAGTTGGAGCTGTTACACAGAGAAAACTTGTCTTGAAAAAATAAAAGGTAGAAATCCCATGAAGTGTTTAATTGTTCAATAAATATTTTTTGACTAAAAGAATGCATTAATCCATTACAAATTTTTATATAAGAAAAAACTAATGATCTTTCAGGAAAAGTAAATTACAGTTTTTAAAGAGTTATCATTTGTGTATGGGCACGTGCATGTGTTCATATATGTGTCCACTAATTTTGTGTATGTGTGTATGTGTGTGAGTGTTTATGTGCATGTATATGTGCATTATTTATGTGTACTGGGAATAGAACTCTGGTCCTCTGAAAGCGTAGAACATACTCTTAGTGACTATATCATCTCTTCAGCTCCTAAAGCATAATTTGGGATAAGACTAAGTATCCTTTACTTTGTTAGGAGTCATATTATTGGGGGGGGGGGCATAAGGATTAGTATAAGTTCAAACTCATTCTGATTTACACAGCAATTTTTAGACCAGACAATGCTACTAGTGAGACGGACTCAAAGTCAAGCAGACACGCAGGGAGGCAGGCAGGCAAATAGGCATAGTTGCTAGCCATCGTGACCAGTTTTAAATAGTGAAACGGCAAGATGAGAATTATTTTCTAAATAAAACAGCAAGCCGTTATGGCAAACATTTGATCAATAGTCATTGGGAGAGAACCACATGTCTTTGAGGAAAATCTATTCATTTTTAGGAAGAAATGTTCAACAAAACAGTAAGATTATTGATGTTTTCTGTTAAGGAAAATTATAACAGCGAAATATACCAAGAGACACAAAATGAGAGAAGCAGGGCTACTTGCTTATATTAGCTGACATCAGCTTTGTTCTTCTCCGGGCTTTTTGTTATTGTTGTTCTTCTGCTGTGCTATGGAGACATTGAACCCCCTCTATGCCCTTACTTTGATATTGGTGGTAACATTTTAGCAGGTGACATTAGATAACAGTTTACTCTCTTTATTTTCCTGTTAGGATAAATATGGTGTTACAGTTATGTCTTCGTTTCTTGACCTGTTGCTTTTATAAAATCCCTGACTTGAGGGAGAAAGCATTGGTTTTGGCTCATAGTTAATCTGTAGTCCATCGTGGTGGGGAGGTTAAATCAGCATGAACTTAAGATAGTTGTTCCATTTGTATTCATACTTACAAAAGGATAAAAACATAGTTGAACACACTCATAGTATTTGCTAATCAGTTTCTTTTCTCCATCTTAGCATTCCAGGACTTCCTTCTCTGGAAATGGTCCTAATCATTATTAGGATGGACTATTTTATATCAGAGTCATCAGCACACACTGTAACTGGCTTGTTAAGAAACCCATATTCCTGAAGATTCTAGATTCTGTCGGGTTGACAAAAAAACACTAATCATTACAAACTGTGTCTATCACGTGCATGAATGTTTAACCCAGCCAAGCATTAGTTCCTTCAGTGTCTTTGGCATTAGACTTGGAGCTCTAAGGAGACCGTAAAGGATTGGTTCATATAAAAAATAAAAAGAATGGTCACATGTTCTTAAAGGACCCCAAAGTGTTCATTTTTGTATTGTTGCTTCACTTAGGTTGAACAAGAGCTTTAATGGAATCTGAGGATACAGTCATAGCCTAGAATTATAAGTACAACAGCTATAGTATATTCTTCTAACACAAAGGCCAGCAAACAAAATATCACTCAAGGAAACAAATAGGATGTATGTACTATAACTGGAATGAAACAAGAAATAGTCAGAACTGGACAACACAAGCTTGAATCTTCTATTTTCATGAATCTGGATGTGAACTGTAAACAACAATTTCTGTACTATCTACCTGTTGTTATTGAGAATCAACAACCTGACATGTTCTTTGCTTCATCTGTTTCTCCTTTCATGCCTAAGCACATGGCCTGTGAAAAGCCTCACCTCCCTTCTTCTGGTTTGGTTTCAATCATATCTGAACAGAAGAACCCAACTCTAGGGCACCATGTCAAGCATGATAATGCTGTCTCCTACCCAAGTCTTAAAATGAAGATGGTTTAGCTGTTACGAGAACTTACTGTCATTGAAAGGACCCAAGTTCAAATCTCAAGGCCGATGTTGAGTAGCTCACAATAGCCTATGGCTCTAATCCTAGGGAATCTGATGGCCTCTGATCTCTGCAGGTATTTGAAAGTGCATGGTCCACATAACTCAACAGGCATATACACATATACATTAATCCCCGAAAACAAACATATATATAACATTATTGAAACTGAACAGATTATATTCAGGAATATACATGCACATATACAATATATTGTTATTGTGTGCATATAGATATATGTATATTTAGTATATGTGTGCACATATAGATATATATATGATTATATGTATATATCTATATGCACACAATAATAATATATGAAAAAGAGGTCATGGATTTGAAGAAGAGTGGGAAGAATGTATGGAAGGATTTGAAATGAGAAAAAGAAGGAGAGAAATTTTGTAATTGTGTTATAACCTCAAAATTAGGACAGAAATAAAAAGAAATTGAAAGAACTAGCCACATTTTGTGAGGAGACAGAGCAGTCAATCTCCTAGCAAACTGACATGCACTACAAAATTATGCCATTATCATCATGAGGAGATAATCTACAGATAGACTCTCCTAAAATTCAAGCATTCCAATGGACCCTGTGACAGTAAATATTAAGGCAGTCATAGAAGTTAGATGAAAATTAGAATATATTAAGTTATATTAAATATAGATGGTAAAACAAATAGTTCAATTCAGAGTATTTTAGACTGGAATGATTATCCTTTTGTAACTCAAACACAGTGTAATAAATTCTTTTCCCCAAGTCCCAAAGACTATTCATTAGTAGCAAAAAGAAATATAAGTGACTAAGCCTTTAACATCTAGGCTTTTGAATTTAAATGTAAAACTTCAGTTAAAAACAAAGGAACAAAGATTTAAACCAAAACAATGCAATCAAAGGAAACTTTCTCAATAAAACTCTGACAACAGGGTTATTATCAACTATATAATTATATAACCTTTAATTATTTATTTTTATTTACTTTTTCTTTTATTTGTTTTGTAATATTTGCTGATATATTGTTGGAATAATAAAGACCACGATGTAACAAAATACAGCATTATATATTATTGGCAGAAGTTTCTGTCCCACCCAGTCCCACAGTGGTTCAGTTCCAAGGAAACACACAGAGGCTTATCTTAATTGTAAGCTGTTTGGCCTACTAGCTCTTCCAACTAATGTTAACTCATAATTCTTGTCTTTGTTTAGCCACATGGCTTGGTAACTTTTCTCAGTAAGGTAGCCTCATATTTCTTCTTGTGTGTCTGGCTGGTAACTACGTGACTGCCTTTCCTCTTGCCAGAATTCTCTTAGTCTAGTTGCCTTGTTAACACTTCCTGCCTGGCAACTGGGCAATCAGTATTGTATTAAACCAATGTGAGTGACACATCTTTACAGTATACAAAAGCATTATTCCACAGCAGTCTGAAGGTCAAAAAAGCAAAACAGCCAGCCACTGGCTCTTACATCTACCTCAGTACAAAATAATGATCTGGCCTCCAGGAATCCTCAGAATGAGACGAAACTGAGAGATGTCTCCTCCTGTCTTATATTCCTCACTAGGGCTGAGATTAAAGATGTGGCCAGTTTCTATGGCAACTAATGTGGCTACTGTGATTTAAAGTGTTACTACTGCCTGGTCTGTAAGACTGAACAGGGCAGCTGTTTTACTCTCTGATCTTTAGACAAGCTTTATTTATTAAAATACAATTGAAATATCACTACTTTTTTATATGGAAATGTCTGTCCCACTAGGTCCCAACAACCATTATGTACTCCCCCCCAAATCATATGGAGGATTATATTAATCATAAACTGTTTGGCCTATCACTAACTACCTCTTACAATTTAAATTATCACATAATTCTTATCTATGTTTAGCCATGGCTTGGAACCTTTTCTCAGTATGGCATTCTCATTTTGCTTCCTCTGTATCTGGTTCGTGACTAACTCTCTGCCTTTCCTCTTCCTAGAACTTTCTTAGTCTGGTTGCCCCACCTAGACCTTCTGCCTGGCTACTGGCTAATCAGCATCTTATTAAACCAATATGAGTAACAAATCTTTACAGTGCATAAAAGCATTATCCCACAGCAGTATACAATTGATTATTGGTGGTTATTGTGACAATATAACACATATTCCATCATCAAAGATAAAAAATTAAAACACCCATGAAAGGTTAAAAAGATAAAATTTCAAAAGCATGGTTGAGTGACAGGAAGTTAAACTTGTGTGCTTAATAAGGGTTTCTATTGCTTAAGAAAACGTCATAACTAAAAGCAATTTGAGAAGAAAAGGGTTTATTTCAGCTTACGGTCCATATCATGGTCCATCATGGAAGGAAGTCACGGCAAGAACTCAAGGCAGAAATGTCAAGACAGAATTGGAAGCAGATGAAAAGGTGAAATACTGCTGAGCCTACTTTCTTACAATGTTCTCCAATGAACCTAGCTTGTATTAAGTTGATAAAAACACGCTAGGACATACAGATATATGTAATTCAGTGAGGAGATTTTTTTTCAAGATCCTAAAAATAGATTTACCATAGGACCCAGATATACCAAACTAGTATTTACCTGCATCAATCTACATCATCACAGTATGGAGACACTTCACTTCAATGTTTATGTGCTGAGCTATTAACAATAGGTGACTATGGCAGCAAGCTCAATGTCCATCCATAGGCAGCTGGATGAGGAAAACATGTTATTAGGGAAACTATTGTTCCTCTTTGGTGTTTTTAATCCCAAAAGAATTTTAAAATGCACTCATGAGGTTTATGGACATCTTTATTAAAATTTGATTTAACAAGAGAACAGGAAATCTATTAAACTCGGCAGGTACCTGAAGTAGGTTGGTAGATGAAAAACCAGAAAGCTTTGATTTTTTTTTTAGTTGGGGTCTAAGGATACTGGCAGGATCTGCAATAGAGTTTGGCAAGCAACTGAGTGGCAGAAGTGAGGAGAGTAGAATTTTAGAGAGAGGGTAAAAAGGACTAGAGCTGAAGGAAAAGTATGCATAGGCTGTGGCCAGTATCTGAAAGGAAAGAATTGTAACCTGGAAAAGGAAAGGCTATGCTTCTCTTTTGTGAGTTTGGATTCTGGAAAGCGGGCAGGTCAACCCCAATGTGCACAAGAATCTGCAAACATCTGCAAGAAAGGAGTGACTTCCTGGGGAAAAAAAAAGAACATTATCTCATTAAAGGAATGATCATTTCTCTCTTCTGTCAATAAGGAAATTTCAAATGCCAGCTCTTT
This sequence comes from Myodes glareolus, assembly GCF_982192425.1. Classification (NCBI taxonomy): domain Eukaryota; kingdom Metazoa; phylum Chordata; class Mammalia; order Rodentia; family Cricetidae; genus Myodes; species Myodes glareolus. The sequence continues at coordinate 100,706,732 of NC_142030.1, forward strand.
ATCTAAAGTCTGTGTTTCAGGGAGGCATTTGCTTGTCCTGGCTACCAGAATCCTGAAATAATCACACAAAACTGTATTAATTAAACCACTGCTTGGCCCAGTAAGCCACTGCCACCTGTTGATACACAGATTAATAGAAATGGGTTAAATTAAGATGTGCCTTACTGGGTAAAATTCCCAATGTCTGTCTCCATTAGCTCCATGATGTTTTTCTCCACCCTCCTTTCTCCCAGCATTTATTTCCATCTTTCCTGACTACCTAAGTTCTGCCCTATCAACAGGCGAAGGCAGTTTCTTTATTCATTAACCAAAAAAAGCAACACATAGACAGAAGGACTCCCATACCACTTCTGCTCTCAACAAATCCAAATACCTACACTTCTTCATATGGGAAAGAGGCACTTTCCATTCCAAGGAAAAGGAGTCAAATGTCTTTAGGGAAGCATCTCCAGTGGCCTCCAAGCCTACTAATATCTGTTCAACTGCCTATAACACACACACAGAATGAGATTTTCACAGTGTAAATAAAATTTATGGCTTGAAATTTGGCGGCAAATGGAAGGAAATAGAGATCATTATGTTAAACAAAATAATGCAGATGCAGAAAGACAAATAACATGCTTATTTTCATATATAAAGTATAAAATTTGTGCGTGTCTATGCATATGTGTTTGTATGGGTGTGTTTATGGGTGCCAGTGTGTGTGTGCTCACATGTGTTTGTGCATGCATTTGCATTTGTGGATGACTGTATGCATTCATATGTGCACATGTTATGGGTATGTGTGTGTGCATGCATGTACATGGGTATGTGCATGGCCATATATACCCACATGTGTGTCTGTGCTTGCATGTGTGTGTTTATACATGTGTATGTGATTGAGGTAGAAGGGATAATGAAAGGGAAGGAAGAGATCTTGTGGTGGAGGAGAGGAAGAAGAGGTGATGGATACATTGGCCATGTAACCACAAAGGGGGAATGCTTAGAAAAAGAAATGAGACTAGAAAGCAAAGGGAAAAGGAGTTGAGGAAGAAGAAAAGCCAGAAAAAAGTAATAATAATTATATATAAAAATGCCATAAGAACCATTACTTTGCCAACCTACAAAATTAACTTTTAAACTATATGCTTTGTTCTTTAAGAAATTTCTAATGAAGAAGGTTCTTTCTAAATATAAAAACAATTCCAGCATTTCAGTGAATATATTAACTCAACACACTGAAGCAGTTTATCACTCTGCCAAGTTTTACATATGAAAATATACCTCTTTGAAAGCATCTGCTACTTGTCTTCCAACTTCTTTATGTAATAGATTGTTTTATAATTACAAAATTATATGAATACTTTTCAATTTGAACAAAATTGCTTAATTAAAAGTACCTCCTTTGAAAATGAAAATGGGTGATTTGCTGCTTAAATTTAGGTACCATGGCAATTATATCTTTTAGATAGATTCTCAGTCATATCCAGTGGAATAGTTTGTTGGCAAACTAGTTAATTTTAATGCTTTGTTTTAATTTATGAAGGAAAACATAGTATTATATAACCAATAATAATAAAAACTAAGAGATACTACAAAGATAATACTAATGTTTTTATGCAGCTAAAAATTGAATAAGGTTTTCAAGGAATTATGAAGCCTCTAAGGAAGTATATATCCATGTGTGTATTTACAGAGGAAATGACATTCATTAAATTTCTGAATGTTTGAATTCTGTCTTATTTTGAGTACTTTTCCTTTTGCTGTGATAAAATGTCTAACAAGGATAACTTAAAGAGAAAGGGTTTGGTTTTGGCTCGTGGTTCAAGGAGATGAAGTTCTTTATGGCAAGAAAGGCATGGCGGCAGGAGTGGGAGGTTGGCTAGTCATAGTACATGTACTTCCAGTAAGCCGAGAGTGAGGCCAGGTTACAAAACTTCAGGGATCCAATTCCGAGCAAGACTCCACCTTTTAAAGTTTTGTGACCTCCTCAAACAGAAACTTCTTCTGAGTATCATTGCTGTGGGATTATGATTTTTTATACTGTAAATATTTGTCACTTGTATTAATTTAATAAAATGCTAATTGGCCAGAAGTCATGCAGGAGTATAGGCAGGGAGACCAGACTAAGAGCTCTGGGACAGGAAAAAGAGAGTTTACCAGCCAGATGCAGAGAAAGCAAGATGAGCATGCTGCACTGAGAAAAGGTACCAACACAATCAGCAAAACATAGAAAAGAATTATATGTTAATTTAAGTTGTAAATCTAGTTAATAATAAGCCTGAACTAATATTCCAAACAGTTTTTAATTAATATAAACCTCTGTGTATTTCTTTGGTACTGAATGGCGGGGGGACCAGGTAGGACAGAATCTTCCAATTACAAATGGCTCCAAAACATTTGCCAATATTTTCCACACAAAGCCTGAGGAAGAATTTTTTAAAAAATGATTCTAGGCAGACAAGAACAGAGTACAGCACAGCTTCTTGGTAACTGTTTTTCCCCTGTAGTCTCTGGTTGATAGCCACAATTGGAGATGCGACTTCTTTAAGAGAGACTTCCTGATACAGCATTAGTGGCAAAACTCATAGCTCTTTTAAGGGTCTCTTCCACAAAACACTTAAATGGTGTTTATGAGAAGCCAGCATCAGGCTTCTTGGTGGTGTCATGGACCTTGAGACTCTATAGAGTTGTGTCAATAAACATGGCTCCCTCCTGTACCTCCACCATTAGGCTAGACTCTCAGAAAGCTAAGGAATGGGGTAGAACCAGCTGCCAAAGTTGCAGCTTTAACCCTATCCATGCTGCTTAGCAGATGTAACACTCATGTGCTCAGAAAAAGATAGAGATATACAGCAAGGACATACAGATTTTTGCTACCTGAATCTAGCAAAAATAACCCTCGAAATGGTTACAATGTGTTTAAAAATATATGCAGGCTTCAGAGAGAAAAGAAAAAGGATAGAGAATGTCCTTAGAAAAAGAAATAGAATAGCCGGTTGTGGTGGCACTCACACCTTTAATCCAGCACTTGGGAGATAGAGGCAGGCTGATCTCTATGAGTTCAAGACTGGCTAGCCTTGTGTTCAGAATAAGTTCCAGGGCAGCCAAAGATACACAGAGAAACTTTGTCAAAAAAAATTAAAAATTAAAAATAAATAAATAAATAGAGTTTTTAAAAAGCTATGTAAAAGTAGAAAATACACAGAGACTCTGTATCCTGTATTGTTATTTTGTTGTCTTTGAATCATTTGACGGCTGAGAAATGAGCAACAGCTGCTAAAAGGCATTTGATTATAAATGCTGTTGAATTAATCTCACCTATATATTTTAAAAATGCCTTAACTTTGTAATTTAAGTCAAAAGATATGGAACTTTGGAGAAGATATTTTGTTTTTGTTTCCACAGAAAATGAGAAGCTGTGGATTCACTCTGGGTTAAGAAAAATAAGAACCGCCCCCCCCCCTGGAAAATCTCCAATGGGAATGGATGGCCCAGAGGATCCAGTGTTTTAGAGTACCTCTGTTTCAGTTTCCACTGAGTTCTATATTCAGAATAGCCTCAATAGCCTCAAGACTGCTGGTTGAGATTATCCAGCCTACAGTATGCTCTAGTTGGGACCTGACTATGATCCTAAATTTTTGGGGGGGAGTCCGCTTACAATTAGCAGCATCCCCAGTCAGCAGGAAGTAGCCTGGAAAACTATGCCCACATTCCTCTAAAGCAGATAATGGATGTTTATCTTTGTTTAGAGTATTGGTTACAAATTTTTATGGATAACGGTCAGAAAAAAAGCTAACAAAAGGAGATTAGATTCAGAGTTATTGCTTTAAAAAGAAAAAAGGGAAAATTCTGTGGGAATATAATTTTGTACACTATAAAGATTTGTCACTCATATTATTTAATAAAACACTGTTTGACCAGTAGTCAGGTAGGAGGTATAGATGGAACCAGACTAAGAGAATTCTAGGAAGAAGAAAAAGAGAGATGTTGTCACCAGTCAGACACAGAGGAAGCAAGATGAGAATGCTCTACTGAGAAAAGGTAGCAGGTCACGTGGCTAACATAGACAAGAATTATAGGTTAATTTAAGTTGTAAGAGATAGTTAATAATATACCTGAACTATTAGGCCTATTTTAGCCTCTGTGTGTTTTTTTGGTGCTGAATGGCTGAGGGACTGGGCGGTACAGAAAAACTTCCATCTACAGATCATGCTTCCAGACATATAAGTCTATGGAAGGCCTTTCACAAAGTACATGTGGTACTCCCTTTTTTTGTGTGTGCCTGGTGCAAGTTAGGAGAGTTTAAATCCACATCTTGAAATTGCAATTTGTCAGTAGTAAAGTTCAACTGACAATACAGATTATCTTTCTTTTGTTTTTCTGTTCCATCTTCAGTATTATTAACATAAAATTTACAGATCATTTGTGAATTGTCATGCATGTGAGAATTCTATTACACCTGACCTTAAACGAGTTGAATGGGTGACATTTTACATGAATGAGGCAGGTTTTTCATTTAATTAGAACCTTGTTGTATGGCAACTTTCAATGATGCTTTGACAGGAGTGTAGGAATTCAATTTATACTACTTTGCTTTCATGGAGGCAGTGATCATCCAACTCCATATTAGTTATTTGTTTTATTGCTGTGGAAAAAAAGCAACAAGAAAAATTTTAGAAAAAAAAAAGGTTTTTTTTTGTTGTTGTTGTATTTTTTTTAACAGTTTGAGGATACAGTCTATCATGGAAAAGAAGTACTGGTGGCAGGAGCAGATGAACACATTTGCATCAGTGTTCAGGAAACAGAGAGAAATTAATGATGGTGTTCAACTCCTTCCTTCCTTCCTTTCTTCCTTCCTTCCGGTCGTTTTTCTAAGTTACTACATTTTGGTATGTGTTTGAGCATGTGTGTGTGTGTGTGTGTGTGTGTGTGTGTGTGTGTGTGTGTGTATGCCTGTCTGTGAGATGTGTATGTATGGGTATGGGAGCACACATATACAATGACACAGGCATAAAGGTGAGTGCATGATGTATGGGAGGCAGTTTTCTTCTGCCGCCATCTGAGCCCCAACTATTGAACCTAAGTTGTCTTGGTTGGCAACAAGAACCTTTATCTACTGAGCCATCTTGCTGGTCCAACCTTCTTATTTTAATTCAGTCTATGATCCCCAGTCCATGAAGGGGTGCTACCCACATCTGTATGATTCTTTTCTCTTCAATTAAGCAATTCTAGAAAAAAAAATACTCAAAGATATGTCCATATGTTTATCTCTTAGATGATTTCAAGTGCTAAGTTTATGTTTATACATTTTAAAAAATTTATTTTATTCATATTAATGCTTTGCCTGCAAGTGTGTCTATGCACTACATGTATGCCTGGTATGTAACAAGTGGTGAACTTCCATGTGGGTATTAGTAATTGAAACTAATTTCTTTGCTAGAACAAGAAATGTTCTTAACCACTGAATCAACTCTTCAGTCTCAGTGTTAATTTTATAATTAATTAAATCCATCATACTATCATCCATTTGACTTTTTTACCTTGATGTGCTTGAATGACATTTGTTCATGAGGACTAAGATTATTCCTATAAATTGTACCCTCATGGACTTGGATGCTCAAGACCTTGGCTCACAGGGGTAGAGTTCAGTGTGTAAGTAGAAACACTTTGTGCCTTACTTCTCAGTCTTCCTGATTGGTCTCTAAATTTCTATCAATTCCTTATTTTTAATTTTCTGAAGTCATGAACTTCCTTTGATGTACCTTGTAGGATTTCCCTGTTATTATCATATGTTCACATTCATCTTTCTCTATAACTGAAAATATTATAAATAATTATCACTCTAAATTCAAATAATATTCATCAGTAATATGAAAGATAAGTGTGTTTTAGATGAATCAGTCTTGCTTGTTATGTAGGCAAGGTGTTCCATGTAATTATAATTATTACCAAAGAACAAATTATATGTAAATAAATGCTGTACTGTTTAGTCCCCTGTATACACGGCTATAAGAATTTTTGCCTTAGGCTAATATCTTGAAGAGATCTCTCAAAGGAATATATTGAAGAGTGATTGAGCAGGACACCCAATGATATGTGCAACTGCCCATATATGTGCTGATATACCACATCTCTCACACACACAAAAAATTATAATATTAAAATAAAAAATAACCCACATGACTTTCACAATAATCTGTCATCATAAAAGCGTTAAACACAACTGAGATCAAAAACAGAATTTTGAACCAAGGCATCTAATGCCTTTCACACTGATAAAGATAGATTATGCTTTCATTATCATCTAGACTGACACAAGAATGCTCTTGCTTCTTCTATTCAAGACTAGACTGGAGGAGCTAGCTGTTCTCTAGTCTATCTTTGGTGGAAGGAGAAAACAAATAACTGAATGTAAATGAAATGGAAATGTAAAATTATTGTAACTTCTAGCTGATATTATTCTTTATGCCCAAAATGCAAAAGAACGCACATTGAAATTTCTTGATTCTCTAAATGAATCTGCCAGTGTCACAAATACATCAGCTTAAAATAAATCACTCTCTGCATTACAGTAGGAAATGACCTGAAAATTGAGTTACAAAAATTAGTGAATTGTTTAAGAATAAGATTGGGTAATAAAAAAAAATTGGGTGCCAAAGCTACAATGTATTGCTGTGACAAATTAAAAGCTTTCTTCAAACTTGAGAATGATCCCATATTTATTAATTGTAACACTCCATATTGTTTAAATGTCAGTTCTATCTAATTTGATCTGTATGGTTAATGCCATTTCAATCAAACTCAGATAAATTTCCTTTTGGGAAACAGAAATTGATGAATTGACCTGAAACTTATGTGAAGATCCAAAGGCACGTAGTAGCCCACATAAATTTTAGGTAGAAGAAAGAAAATGGAAAAATTCCCTGAACTTATATTAAATAATTATACAAAGTTATAGTCATCAAGATGTTTGCAAATTAGATACGCCAATCAGTAAAATGGGATTACAAGTACAGAATGACCTAGGTTTACAAAATCAAGATAGTAAGGAAACCTGAGAAGTTTAAAGCATTTCAATAAGTTTTCAAAAGTCAGTCACTTGTCAAACCCCTTGCAAAACTGTAGATTTGGACCCATTTATCATATTAAAAAATAACTGAATGGGGAGCTTGCTGTGAGATTGTGTCTCCCAAAAATGTCAGAAGCTACACTAAAGTCTAAGTAATATGGCTGCTAAAAATGATCTGAACAAGGATGTTGCCAGCAGACATACTTGTATGCATGGGGGAAATCCCACATTGCCATAACCTTACATAAAGTTTAAAGACAACTGAAGAATGCTGAGAGATGATAAATAGGCTTCCCTAGTGAAAAGCACATCAATTGGTTATCAAATACCAAATAGTCAGTGATGAAACATACACATATAACAACATATGGACTGAGAAGCTTGTATTTGTGTGCTAGGAATATTTACTAGGTTTGCACTTATGTATATAACAACAATTAATAAAAAGAGGTCATGACTAGAAAGAGAGCAAAGAGAGGTTTAGAGGGAACAAAAGGAATGAGAAATTGGTTTAATCATATTATAATCTCAAAAATTTACCCATTGTCTTTGTCAATCTTCTATTGCTGTGAAGAGACACCATAACCAAGGTAACTCTTGTGACACACTTTCTCAAACAAGGCTCACCTACTCTGAAAATGCCACAGCTCCTAGTTTTTTTTTTTTTTAAATACCACTCCCTAGTCACTAAGCATTCAAATATATGAGCCTATGGGAGTAATTCTTAGTCAAACCACCACCTTGCTCCCACCCTAGCATTCACATATAATAATGTAAAAAGCATTTAGTTCAATTTCAGAAAATCCCATAATCTTTCAGTTTCAACATTTGGGTTAGTTTGAATGCAATTTGATGGAGGAGGGTCTTCTGTATTTCTGTTACTTTCATTGGCTAATTAATAAAGAAACTGCTTGGCCTGATAAGTCAGAACATAGGTAGGTGGAGTAGACAGAACAGAAGGCTGGGAAGAAGGCAATGAGGCAGTTGCCATGGCTCTCCTCTCCAAGACAGACACAAGTTAGGATCCTTCCCGATAAGCCACCACCTCATGGTGCTACACAGATTATTTGAAATGGGTTAATCAAGATGTGAGAGTTAGCCGATAAGAGGCTGAAACTAATGGGCCAAGCAGTGTTTAAATTAATACAGTTTCCGTGTAATTATTTCCGGTAAAGCTAGCCTGGAGCCAGGTGGTGGGATGCAGCTCGCCGCTCATTCTACAACAATTGGCTCTCATAAGCTCATAGAGAGTGGCAATATTAGGTTGCATGACTTTGCTGGAGTGGCTATAGCCTTGTTGCGGAAAGTATGTCATTGTAGAGCAGGCTTTGAGGTCTCCAATGCTCATGACATTGCCCAGTGTCTTAGTTCACTTTCTGTTTCCTGTGAATCAAAGATGCAAAATTCTCAACTCCTTCTCCAACACCATGTCTGCCTACATGCTACTCTGTCATACCATGGTGATAATGGACCAAACCTCTGAACTGTAAATTAAATATTTTTCTTTAAAAGAGTTGCCATGGTCATGGTATCTCTTTAAAGCAATAAAAACCTGAACTAAGACAGTAGTAGGTACCAGGGACTTTGTTTGGTGTTGCTGTGATAGGACTGACTGTGTTTCTGTTTGAAGGAATACAGCCCTCAAGACTGTGGATTAGAAAAACAGTTGAATGCTTTAAAGTGCTGCTTAATGGACCAAAGAAGCATGGAAGACACTGGTGCTGAGAGTGATTTGAACTGTGTAATTCTAGATCAAGAGGACATGAATTCCAGAGGGGCCGTGTTGGGGAAGGATCCAGAAGAAGATGGAGAATTGGAGAGTAGAAATGACCAAAAAATGCATTCTGAGTATATGTACAAAACTCTCAAAGAATAGATTTTTTTAAAAAAAAATGTTCTACACTGAAAGGGTAAAATTTAATGTAAAGCTCTAGAGCTCTCTTCCAAACATCTATTCTACAGAAGGTGTATAGAAGGTCATTGAGTAGTATAGACGTTGGGTTTAGTAACTTTGGAGTGTGATGCTTTAATTTATTTCCAAGATTGTTTTGTTTGTTTGTTCTTTGAGACAAGTATGAGGAAATAAAGACACTTGGGAGGCAGAGACATATGGATCTCGGTGAGTTACAAACCAGCCTGCTCTACAGGGTGAGATTCAGGACAGCTAGAACTGTTGTACATAGAAATCCCTGAATGCTCCCTCCAAATTGAGAGGATCCTAAAAGTTACATACACATTTATCAACTGATCCATTAATTCTGATTCTAGGTAAAATGTAAAAAAATGTAAAATTTAACATATAATTATGACAAAACTCAGTCTACTTTTTTTTATTGTAGTGTTAGAGGGAGAGGCCACTTGTTTGTCCTGGCCACCCAGAACTGAAATAATCTCACAGAAACCATGTTAATTAAATCACTGCTTGGTCTATTAGCTCTAGCTTTTTATTGGCTAACTCTTACATATCAATTTAATGCATTTCTAATAATCTGTATATCAACACGTGGCTATAGCTTACCAGGTAAAGTTCCGTCCAGTTCCAGTGGGGCTACATGGCTTCTCTCTGATGCCACCCTTCTTTCTCCCAGAATTCTATTTAGTTTTCCCCACCTAGTTCTGTTCCTCTATAGCACTGCTATAGGCCCAAAGTGGTTCCTTTATTAACTAATGATATTCACTGCATACAGAGGGGAATCCCACATCCTAGAACTCTTTCTCTGTGTATATATGTGTGTATATGTGTGTGCATATATTATATATTATGAATAGAAGGAATAAACTACAGATATGGTCTATATAATAATACTGTTAAAAATAAAAAAGGAATGTTTTAACTTTAACATAGTAAAATTACATATAACCAAGCAGGTATTATGTAAAAATTACAGTTATAATGTTTATGTCTATTATCTTTTATCATAACTGAGGAAAACTATATCTATTCTTCAACTAATCAAAGACTCCAGAAGGATACAATATTACCTAAGTTAATAAAAAGTGCATTGTAAGCAACTTCCAAAACTCTAGAATGGACAGAGATATCTCACTACCTGGACAGTTTTCCAAAATCCTTCTGAACCTTTATAGCATCCATCTTCAGCCTACAGGCCCATAATATTCAGCAGACTTTTGCATGTAGCAGAAAATTTCAAAGGCAGTTACGCCTACATTGTGAGTTTGTCAGTCACATTTTTCTGTGTCCTGCAGAATGTCTAGCAGACTCTTTCATGAAGCAGGAACCCTGAAGGACAGTCTCACCTCTAGGCAAGTTCAGCAATCATTTCTCTGTGGTTCCTGAATGTACAATTCATCAAACAGTCCAGTCAAGAGCAGTTTCTTGCCCAAATGGATAACCAACTCCACACAAAGCCTCTTCAGTGCCCATCTTCCTCTTAATGGTATTGGTGCTGCCAGGAGCAGATGTGTATCATTGTCCTGAAAAGTCCTAAGTTATTAAAACATTTTAAATGACATATTTTGAAGGTCTCTGAAAGATTTGAGGAATGCCTATCCATCTGAAATACATCTCTGTACATCTAGACAATCTAACTAACATGACTACAGGCTGGACTAGTATAGATGATTATCTATTAACCTATATTTCTTAATTATGCATTACATTTTTTAAAATGAGCTGCACAAACACAATACCTTAACCAAGAGCAGAAGTATACATATGACAAGACTGACCTTACATTTGTATCAATAAACCAAGATTCATGCCAATGCAGATATCTATAGCATATCCTACTTTAAATGTAAAGAAACATTTACAAACAATATTTGAAAATATGGACATAGTTTTGTCTAAACTTCTTCCTGCTGTTTATTGGGCAAAGTAATTTCTGGGGATGTTCATGGTGATCTTTTAGGGGATCTTGGTGCATCAAACCACATTAGTCTAGAATTATTCCATATGTTCTCATCTTCTGTGGAAACAAAAGAAGAATCTCTTTTCCAAAGCAATATATCCTTATATTCAAATTCTGAAGTCAAGATACTTGTAAAGTATATCTGTTGTTTAGATAGGCTTGGAAGGAAGAAATTTGAGGATTCCTAGGACTCACTTGGCAGCAAGCCTATCTAAATCAGTGGGTTCCAGGCTCACTGAGGAGAACACTTATCTCAAAAAAATAATGTTGAATGGTAAAGATGTTAGTAAACACACACACACACCCAAAACGAGAGAAAGAAAGAGGAGGAAAGGAGGAGTTAGAAGACTTTGCTAATTTAAAGAATAAAGCATTTTTTTGAAGATGTATTTGTTTATTAGGTATAGTGTTCTGCATGTATGCATGCCTGCACACCAGTAGAGGGCACCAGATCTCATTACAGATGGTTGTGAACCCCTATGTGGTCCCTGGGAATTGAACTCAGATTCTCTGCAAGAATACTCAGTGCTCTTAACCTCTGAACCATCTCTCTATCAAAGTGTTTTAGGAATAAACTTTGTTTCTGTTTGATTTAAATCAATAGACAGTTACTTAAAAAATGTTTACTTGAGACATTGTAGCTAAACTGTCCTTTTGAATTGAAGAGAAAAACAGAATTTTTTTCTATTCAGTGGGGGAAAACTTTCAACAGCTTCTTTTCTTAATATTTAAAAAATAATGCACTTGCCCATTAACGTGTGTGTGTGTGTGTGTGTGTGTGTGTGTGTGTGTGTGTGTGTGTTAGTTACACAGTGCAATAGCATGTGTGTAGAGCTCATGGGGAACTTTTAGGAATTTGTTCTCCCTTCCATCATCTGGGTCTTTGGGACTGACTGAGGACATCAGGCTTGGCCGCAAGTGTTCTTGGGAGCTGAAACATCTTGCTTGCTTTATCTTTCTGTTTTTAGTATTTAGCAAAGGAACAAAGTAAAAAAAACATTATGTTCTTCACATATCAAATGGCCTAAATACTGATCAAATACTCAATACTGTACTGCATGTGCATGACTAAACACTTAAATGATGCCTTAATTTACATGCTCACTGTGAATGCCGTTAGCGTAGTGACATTTCTAGAAAAATCAAGTTGATTTAAAGAAATCATCACGTAAATAATCTGAGAAGGCTAATGTACTTTTAATTAAAAAGATACATTTACACTATGAATGCATTCATTGCACAGTACAGTCATGTCCATGAGTACGGCTATTACACAGGCACGAATTTTCATTGAGTATACAGCCGGAAGATCACATTAAAAGGACACACAGAAAACGTACACACTGTCTCAGTTACTTTCCCATTGCAGTGATGAAATGCCCTGGCAAAGTAACTTAAAAGAGAAAGGGATACTTGGATGGCCAGAGCCAGAGCCTGGCTGAGGTGGGGAACACAGGGCAGCAGGTAAGGAAGGCATGTGAGAGGAGCAGGAGCTGCTGATGACATTTCACCCCCACTTCCTCATTCAGGAAACAGAGAAGGATGTCTTGGTTCCACTGCCGTTCTCTGCTCACAGAGTCCAGACCTCAGGCAGACCTGCCTATAATTAAGAGGGGTCTTCTCATATCACTTATCAAGACAATCCCCACAGGCATGCCCAGGGGCTCATATCCCAGTAACTGTAGATTCTGCCAAACTGGTAATTAACACTAACTTACTAGCCATAATAACACGGGTAATATAATATACTTTGTTTATCTTTTTCTGGGCTTTCCTCCAACCACAGGGATTATTAACCTAATGAAAACAGCCTTTTCATTTTACCTATATTTTAGCAGCAAAAGTAGAGACAGTATAGGACCATGTCTTCTGTGTGATGGAGGTTTATCATTGAAAAGCACCTTGAGAGGAACTGGTATCCTTTAGCCTTTGTTTAGACTTGTTTCTCGACTTTATTTGAAACTCAGTAATTTGGGTGGACATGTGACTTTCAATTTTCTATGTTTAGGATAAGTGTTTATTATTATAAGTGTGACTTGATTGATTTTAGTGCAAATTCTTTTTTTATTTATTAAAAATTTCCACCTCCTCCACACCTCCCATTTCCCTCCCACTCCCCCACTCCCCCTCCCCCTCCCTTTCTAGTCCTAAGAGCAGTCAAGGCTCCCTGCTCTGTGGAAAGTCCAAGGTCCTCCCCTCTCCATCCAGGACTATGAAGGCGAGCATCCAAACAAACCAGGCTCCCACAAAGTCAGTCCATGCAGTAGAATCAAAACCCAGTGCCATTGTCCTTGGCTTCTCAGTCAGCTCTCATTGACAGCCACATTCAGAGAGTGCGGTTTGATCACATGCTCCATCAGTCCCAGGCCAGCTGGCCTTGGTGAGCTCTCATTAGATCAGTCCCATCATATCAGTGGGTGGACGCACCCCTCGTGTTCCTGACTTCCTTGCTCATGTTCTCCCTCCTTCTGTTCCTCACTGGGACCTTGGGAGCTCAGACCAGTGCTCCAATGTGGGTCTCTGTCTCTATCTCCATCCATGGCCAGATGAAGGTTCTTTGGTGATATGCAAGATATTCATCAGTGTGGCTATGGGACAAGGCCAGTCAGGCACCCTCTCTTCTGCTGCCCAAGGAACAAGCTGGGGACATCTCCTTGGACCTGGGAACCCTTCTAGAGTCAAGTCTCTTGCCAACCCTAAAATGGCTCCCTTAATTAAGATATCTGCTTCCCTGCTCTCATATTCACCCTTCTTCCATCCTAACCATCCCATTCCCCCAAGCTCTCCTCAATCCTCCCCTTCTCCCTTCTCCCTCCCAATCTCCCCTTACACCCACCCTACCCCACCCCCGTGTACCCAACTTTTGCCTAGCAATCTTGTCTACTTCCAATATCCAGGAGGATAACTTTATGATTTTCTTTGGGTGCACCTTCCTATTTAGTTTCTCTAGGATCACAAATTATAGGCTCAATGTCCTTTATTAATGACTAGAATCCACTTATGAGTGAGTACATACCATATTCATCTTTTTGGGTCTGGGTTATCTCACTCAGTAAAGTGTTTTCTATTTCTATCCATTTGTATGCAAAATTCAAGATGACATTATTTTTACTGCAAATTCTTTTATTTATTAATATTAATTTGTCTTGGGCATTTTAGATCAACTACTCCAAGCCCTATACTCTACTATATTTATGTTTATAAATACTATAAATATTTTGTGGTTTGGCATCATGACTGTAATTGGTATTTATGTGGAGGTGTGTGCTAGGTAGAGTAGTGAACTTCTGTAACTCTAGGACTTGCCATGCAGATGTGGGATGACGGGAATACAGGTCATCTTCAGATACATGGCAAGATAAATGCCAACCTGCACTTCAGGAGTCCTGGTCCCACAAAACAAAACAGGAGTGAAATAAATGGTGACCAAATACAATTTTAAATATAATATTTATTTATACATATAATAGTTAGAATGCCCCTGGTTGAGTAGCTTGCATTTGTTTAACTTCAGAGACTTGATTTCAGTCCTGTTAGTAGAGTTTAAGGAACAAGTTGGAAGGGACTACCATATCAGATCATCTTCCAGTAGAATTGTTCTCACAGGATTCGTCAAGAGACATACAGCTTGTTCATAGAATTATACTAGATGCTGGAGCTACAGAGAGCAGAATATGAAATTTGTCCTCAAGGATCAAAGCTGCATTTAATTTCGCTCTTTCTCTGCAGCAATAGCAATAAATGTAGTAATTTTCCTTTTAAGAATTAGTAACCATCGTGTTCACTTGAATATTGAGTGGCGACGGGAACTTCAATTTTTAGCTTTATAGGCCTTTCTTCGTGACTGATAGTAGAGATTTCAGAGGCCCATTAACTCTACTTGGTGTCCACATAAGTAATCATGCTCTACATTGTATGAATGGATTACATTTTTCATAACGACCTGCAAATATGAACCGTTCCTTTCTCTCCCGATTAGTTATTCTCTCTGGGCACATGAGTGCAAAAGACATAATGAAGCTTCAGGAGGTTTATCTATTTGAACTCAAGTAATATCTCCCAAGGTGACATTCTCATGTTAAGAGTTGCAGTGGGTCTTGGCTTGGAGTTTTACAACACTTATTTAGATGGAGATTTTCTTGGAGGGATATAGAAACACTGGCAATTCTCATGATGGGCTGAGCAGAGAGCTCTGCAGGCTAAACGTTTGCTGCACAGTGTGAGGACTGGAATTCTGACCCCACCACCTACATAAAGCACAGGGCATATGGTAGCCCACTTGCAATCCAAGAGTCCAGGCAAACTGGCTAGCCAGACTGGCTGAATTGGTTAATTCTGGTTTCAAATGACTCAGTGTATAAGATGGAGTCACTTTGAGCCTCCATGTGAATGTGCACACAAATGCGCATGCATCCACACACATGTGAACGTGAATCAACATATCATACAGACACACAAATTAAAAAAAAACTTTGATGTTATTCATTGCTATTTACAAATATAGTCTGGCCTCTGAAATTTGTTAATTTTTCTAATCTTTAGGCTGCTTGCCTTACAATTCTGTAGAAACCTTGTATCATGGGTACTGCATAGGTGCTACATAAAGATTTTTCTACTGCCTACTTCTGAGTCTGTTTCCTATGTCTTGGGAAACAGCACAGAAAGGTCTATGGAGGGTCATATTTTCTGACCAAGTCAAAAACTCGTTTGCTTTCTGTTGCTATGATAAACAACATGGCCAAAAGCTGCTTGGAGAGGAAAAGGATTATTTTAGCTTACACTTCCACATCACAGTCTATCACTGAAAGAAGACAAAGGGGAACCTGGAAATAGGACCTGAAGTGAAGACCATGGAGTAAAGCTACTCACTGGTTTGCCTCCATGGCTTTTTCAGTCCGCTTTCTTATACAGCTCAGGAATGCATGCCCAAAGGTAGCATCTCCATAGTGGGCTGGTCCCTCCCCATATCAAACATTAGTCGAGACAGTACTCACAGAGCAATAGGACAAAAGCAGTTCATCATTTGAGGATTCTTTTTCCCAGGTGACTTCAGTCTGTATAGTTGACAAAAATTAAAGGACATAAGCAGTCTGAATCCCACAATGAGAAAATCTAAGGCTTCTGATGAGAAATTGTAGTACCATAAAATGAATCTGATGAATATGGCTGACCTACTTCTGTCAAAGCCAGTTTACACATGGTATTATCACATGACCCAGAATCTCCTTCTCAATGAGCTCAGGGATGTGTGTACCTCAAATAAAACTTCAGAATTATGGAGGATTGGTTGTACTGTGTGGTCTGCAGATATATTGTGAAAAAGATGAATTCAATGCAATGGACACGTGTTCAAAATACATTATTTAATCAACTTTTATTGATTAGCTCCCCTGTGAGAATCCACATTAAGAGAAGAAATGCTAAATAAAAAAAGTATACTTTCTTAACTTTTCATCTTCAAAGTCCATTGTACCCTTGTGGTAGAAAGAGTCTATTTTCCCCATTTTCAGTAAAACTTAAAACCACCCAAAGACCTAGGGGTGGTAGAGAGGCTTTGAATTTTCATTGGGGTGGTTCTTACATGTTGGTATATATTTGTTAAAACCCACTAGCATTATTTTTTTTTATTTTTAATTGCATGTTATTTATTTGTTTTGTACATGTGTGTGAGAGTATGTGCCATGGTACATGTGAAGGACAACGGACAACTTAAAGGTATCAGCTCTCTCATTCTTCCTGTGGATTCCAGGGAGCAAACTCAGGCTCTGGCATGGCAGCAGATGTCTTTACCCCCTGAGCCATTTTGGTAATCCTTAACATGTTTTAAAAATGGTTAAGTTTCGTTGTCTGTGAGTTCCAAAAAAAAAAAACCAAAAAACAAAAAAAAACAAACAAAAAAATTGATGTTGGTCAAATATTAGGAGTTTGAATTATGCAGAAAAATTAATTTTGGTCATCTAAAGAATAAAACGGTGAATCTAGTCAGTAATACCATATAGCATATTTAAAATACACTTAGGGTTGATCTCAAATATTCTCACCACACAATGATGGTTAAAAATGGTAACAGTGTGAGTAGATATCAACTAGTTACTTTATGATAACAATTCAACTATACAGATATCCCAAAATATCACATTGCACATGGTAAGTAAATAAATAATTTCATACATTCAGTGAAGATGGAAAAACAAATATAAAATAGTGGCTTATATTTATCATTGATATGATAGACAATGCTAACTCACAATGCTTTAAAAGTGAACGTGTGTTGTTATATTAATCAAGGTCTTTGAAAAACTTATACAATTTTTTGCATTTATAAATTGTTTGCCATCTTAATGTGATTCTGTATAGTCAAATCTCTCTCCCTTATTCCTTTCTCTTTTCTGTAGATGGGAGTTTCTGTCCCATCCACTCCCACAGCTCTTTAGTCCCAAACACACAGGGGCTTATATTAATTATAAACTGATTAGCCTATTGTTCAGGCTTCTTATCAACCACCTCTTACAGTTGAAGTTAACCCATCGTTCCTATCTATATTTAGCCATGTGAGTGGTACTTTTTCTCAGTAACGCATTCTCATCTTGCTTCCTCTGTATCTGTCTGGTGACTGACTCTCTGCCTTTCCTCTTCCCAGAATTCTCCTAGTATGGTCACCCTGCTATGCTTCCTGCCTGGCTATTGGCCAATCAGTGTTTTATTAAACCCATATGAATGAGAAATCTTTACAATGTGCAAGAGCATTAAACCACAGCACTTCCCTCTCTTCCCCTTCCCCTCCTTCTCCCTTGCTCCACCTCTTCTTACCTACTCCCTCCTTCTCCATCCATCTCCCCCTGCCTCTGTGTGTGTGTGTTGGACATACATATGTGAATGCAGGCTAGGTACAGACTTTGAGTTTCTTCCTCAACTGACTCAGCATTGTAATTCTTCAGACAGTATCTCTGCTCCTCTTTGTCTTTGAACCACACAGGCCAAATATATGGTTTGATTAAAAAAAGATACCTTATTAGAGAATAGTGTGATCAAAGTCTTCTAAGATATTAAATGACTAATTTTCCATGAAAATGAACACAATGTATTCATATTTAATAATTTTATTCTAAAATATGACTGTCCTGTTTATTTCTATTTTGTTTCTTTTTAAAAAAATGGATATCTGCATTTTTTGTGAATGTTTGTGGGAATATATGCCACATGTGAACAGTGTTTTAGGTAGCCACATGTGAACAGTGTCTTAGGTAGTCACAAAAGGGCATCAGATTCCCTGTAGCTGGAGGTACAAGTGATAATGAGCCACCCAAATTGGGTGCTAGAAGTCAGACTTAGGTTATCTGGAAGATCGTAAAGTGTTCTTAACTGCTGGAGCATTTATATAGCCTTCCAAAATAATTAAAAAGTCCTTCATCATCCTCTGGAGAATAATTGGCCAAGCTTTCCATATGCCATCCAGTGTCCTCTTGTTCTGTTTGTGTCCTCTCGTAGGTTCCTTCCAGTAATAATTCATCTCTGAGTATTCTGCAGCCGGCCTGCCACCTAACATATTCCTGGAAAATGATCAATAGTTATTACTGCTTGATGTGACTCAAGCTGATAGAATTTTCATACTTCGGGTTTTTAAAGGCTAGGGCTGTAAGATCAATGCTCACAGGGCTGGAGAGAAACATCAGTGGCGAGAGCACTGGCTGCTCAAGCAGAGGACCTGAGGTCAATTCCCAGCACCCACATGGTTACAATTTCCTGTAACTCTAGCTCTAGTTCCGGGGGGGGGGGGTCTGACACCTTCCTCAGGTTTCTGTGGACTGTTGTAAATATGTGACACACATAGACACACACTGGCATACACACACACACACACACACACACGCACACACACACACACACACACACACACACACACACACATGAAAATAAATAATTTGTATTACAAAGATCAATGTATACCAAGGAGAGAAACTCTGGTTCTTAGGAACACTCAATTTTAGTGTAGTTCTCCACAGTCAGATGATCTTCACTTCAAATGTGAGAAGTCTATTTGGGCCCTGAGGGTTCTTTTTCTTTGGAAATTGAAGCAATTGTATATGTGAAGGATCAAGAAACTATGAGCAATTCTTTTATTTATACATATGCACAAACACATAAACTTGGTCCATAAATATATTTATTCATGTATACTGCTTATAACTCCTCTCTAACATATAGAGGAGATGCAAACTATTCTTTTCTTTTTTTAATAATTTATTTATTTATTTATTAAAAATTTCCAACTCTTCCCTGCCTCCCTTTTCCCTTCGCCTCCCCACCTCCCCCTCCCTCTCTAGTCTTAAGAGCAGTCAGGGTTCCCTGCCACGTGGGGAGTCCATGATCCTCCCCCCTCTATCCAGGTCTATAAAGGTGAGCATCCAAACAAACCAGGCTCCCACAAAGTCAGTCCATGCAGTAGAATCAAAACCCAGTGCCATTGTCCTTGGCTTCTCAGTCAACCTTCATTGCCAGCCATGTTCAGAGAGTCCAGTTTGATCACATGCTCCATCAGTCCCAGTCCAGCTGGCCTTGGTGAGCTCCCATTAGATCAGTCCCACCATCTCAGTGTGTGGGCTCACCCCTCGCGGCGGCCCTGACTTCCTTGCTCATGTTCTCCCTCCTTCTGTTCCTCACTGGGACCTTGGGAGCTCAGTCCAGTGCTCCAATGTGGGTCTCTGTCTCTATCTTCAGCCATTGCCAGATGAAGGTTCTATGATGATATGTAAGATATTCATCACTGTGGCTATGGGACAAGGCCAGTTCAGGCACCCTCTTCTCTGTTGCCCAAGGAACAAGCTGGGGACATCTCTATGAACCTGGGAACCCCTCTAGAGTCAAGTCTAGTTTCTATTGCTGTGAAGAGACACTCTTATAGAGGAAAATATTTAATTGTGGTGGCTCACTTACAGCTCAGAGGTTTTGGCCATTATTATCATGGCAGGAAACAAGGCAGTACATAGGCAGACATGGTGGTAGAGAAGGTGTTGAGAGTTCTTCCATCTTGGTTCACAGGCAACAGGAAGTGGTCAGTCTCCCAGAGTGTAACTTGAAGATATATGAGATCTGAAAGTCTGCCTCCACAGTGATACACTTCCTCCAACAAGATCACAGCTGCACCAATAAGACCACACCTCCCAATAATGCCATACCCTTTGGGTGCCATTTTCTTCCAAACCACCACATGGAGAGTTCTTTAGTTTGGACAATTTCCTTCTTATCTGGTTTGATAAACTATCAACACTGTGAATCTGGCTGTCTCTAAGTGCTTCTGTCTGTCAACATTGTGTCTCTCATCAACTCTAACATGAATACACCAAGGGCTTGATTTCTGAGCTTCAAAGTAAGTGAAAATAGAATATACCTGCATGGCAATAACTTTTACCCTGTGAGACTTAGTTCTTTTTTTTAAAATTCCTTTTTATTTTCCCAAATTTTAATAACTGAGTCCCTGGTTACTTCTTCTGATCTTTGTACCTGAGTTTCTAAACTGGTTCCAGAGGATAATCTCCTGTGTTCCTCGAGTATGAGTTGGTCCTTCTCTTTTTCCACACCCCTCTTAGTACAGAACTGTTACTGAGGACTCCTAGAACCACATCTTCTTTGTTTTGGTGGAGAGGGGCGGAGTTTCTCTGTGTAACAGCTCTGGCCATTCTGGAACTTACTTTGTAGTTCAGGCTGACCTCAAACTCACAGAAATCTTCCTCTATTTCCCAAGTGCTGGGATTAGAAGTGTGTACCTCCACTGCCTAGCCCCAACAAGTCTTTCTGTTTTAAACCTGATTCTTTAATTTCTGGGCTACTTTAGATAGCCCAGCTGTACTCAAGATTCCTCTGAAAAGATTCAGGTGATATTATGCATCTATTTCTGTGAATGGGAAAGTTGGGATCAGAACTGGGTCAGTAATAATGTCTTTCAGACCAAAAGACTAACATAATTTGAGCTATGGACATGACTAAATTAAAAGAGTGCTTGTATTCCATGCACAAGGGCCTAAGTTTCTTCCCCAGAGAACTCATGAAAAAAAAAAAATAGAGTCAGACGTAGTGATACTCACTTGTAATCCCATGGGTAGGGAGGTGAAGATGGGGAGAATCCTGGGCTCACAGATCACCAGACCTAGACTATTTGTCAAGCTCCAGGGTAGTGATGGACTATGTTTCATAAAATAAGCTGTGCAGTCCCAGAGTAACAGTGGTTGAACTGTCCTCTGGGTTCTGCAAGGATGCAAATACATATGCATGTGCAACCCTCCCCACACACCCCCATAAACATAAATACAAACAATTGTCCACTAGCTATTTCACTCACTAATCATGCTGCCCGACTCTTTATAAAACACATTCTATCATCTTATCTTGAAAACTGTTGCATTACCTAATTGAAATGCCAGGTTTGAAATGAGGGTTATCAAACTGGGAGAGCTACACTAAAAATGAGTGTGATTGAAGAATGAGCATCTGACCTCCTCTCTGAGGCCACTAACTCTTTCTTTACATCCCACCCCCTACTTTCTGAGAGCCTTAAAACTCCTCCAGAAAACTATGTGTGTATCCCAGCATGCAAGGGGAAACTCGGAGGTGCCAACAGAGAGCATTTCACCCAGTACAAGGAGGAGAGATCCAGGTAAGGAGCTCTAGATATTCAAGAAAAAGAATCTGCCAAGAACTGCTAGAGTCCTGAACAAGTATCAATAGATTTCAGATAAGGCATTAACAATAGATAAAAGTTCTATTTCAACAGTATAAAGGTCATCTTCCATATACTCACTACCTTTCTTGCAATTTTGTAATGATGAATAATTCAGTCTAGGTCACTTTTCATATTTTTAAGGGCAAGTCATCAGTACAAATTGCCTACAATTAATAAACCTTTTGGCCCTATTTTAGAGTGGAAGAGATTCATGTCAGCAATGATAGATCTAGAAAATACTGTAAAATATGGACATTACATTTTTTCCTGACATATATGCAAATGTCCATTGAGTCTAGATCAGAGTAATATGGACTCATAAAGAAAATCATCAGTCTACTCTTCTAGCCTATAAACAAGAGCTAGTATTCCTAGGGACACGATTTAGACGTCTTTTTGTTTGTCAGTTTTTTTGGTTGCTTTTACATATTTTTTATCATAGGCTCTTACTATGTAGCTCAGACTGGCTTCAAATTTGTGATCTTCCAGCCTGTGCCTCCTGAATGCTAAGATTATAGGCATGTGTCACTATTTTTGGCCTAAAAACAGAGACTGAGATCCACATTTGTAGATGTATACTCTAGATAGGGAATTTCAAGTTATATTAATATTCCCACAATCACAACTAAAAGCCTATTGTCATTTTATTAATCAATAACAGCATAAGTCATTTCAGTTATTAAAGATTTATATCCCAACTCCTCTGTTGTAAAAATATCCTATAATAAGCTCAGCATTTTGTCTAGAGTTCTGGTAATTGATATAACATAATTAACCATGAGATATGGCAGAACAACATTGTATTTTATATCTGAAAAATAGAGCAAAATATTCATTGTTTAGAAATTGACTCCCAAGGAACCTATAACACTATGATGCAGCACTGAAGGGTGGATATTGTTAGAATTATAATTTTATGTTAGGCCCTGTACTTTTTCTGAGTAAAAGGGGGTCAGGTAACTATGTAGACTATCTTCCGGGACTGTTTACTAATAAATATGGTGCTATTTATTAGCATCCTCGGACTACTGTTGTCTTCAAGAGATGAGGGAGGCAATGTGCCTGCCCCATGGAAGAACCAGAACCAATGCCCTGTCTTAGACTACCCTTATTCTAAAGATTTAATTTTAACTCTTAGCTGAGAAGTACTTCTTGCTGATAGTAAGGTTCCTTAACAACTGCAAAGGGAATTCATGTTCTTAGGAGAGTGAAGAAAGCATTCTGTCCATTGTGATGATAAGATATCAAAAGTTCCACCAGAAATTTAGAAAGACTAGAGAAAACTTAGAAGAGAGAAAAGAAGAAAAACAGCAATACAAACAGCTTTGATGACCATGGAGAAAAGGACGAAGCTCATGCACACACATGTACGCACATATGCACATCTCTGTTCTCAAATGTCAGGGAGCTAAGAGACATGCAGAGGAAGAGAATGGAGTGTTCTCCTAGAGTCCACAGAATCGCTGAACACTGTATTTTATTATGGTGAAATTAAAGGTGCAAGGTTTGAATTATTGAAAATAATTAGAATGAAGACTTATGAAGGAGAGTTTTTGACTTCTGTAAGAGAGTTTATTTTGTAGAATGTTTTGTACAAATACAAGACCTTATGAAACACATTTTTTAACTTAGTAATC
Source organism: Myodes glareolus (assembly GCF_982192425.1). Classification (NCBI taxonomy): domain Eukaryota; kingdom Metazoa; phylum Chordata; class Mammalia; order Rodentia; family Cricetidae; genus Myodes; species Myodes glareolus. Next base: position 100,730,009 of record NC_142030.1, read on the forward strand.
TAGAATGACTGCAAAAGGAATCCAAGAAAATCGAGTCAGCCTCTCCAAAGGGTTCTGTGTTTCAGCTTTGCTGACTATATGTGTCTTGTTACTGTAGCAAAACACCATGACAAAAGCAACCTAAGAAACCCAGTGTTGACTTTAGCTCACAGCTCAGGCATATTCTGTTATGATGGCCAAGTCAAGGCAACTGGAGTCTGAAGTAGGGGACCAGGACCACTTTTTGTCTCCCCTACAGTCAGAAAAGAGAGATGCATGTCCCTGGCTCAACTCTTTTTCTCCATTTATACAGCCCAGAATGCCAGTGCCAGCAGGGTGCCTTCCCACCTTAACAAATGCAGTCAAGATAATCCCTCACAAACATTCTAAGAAGATAAATAATCCCTTACAGGTGTGCTAGGAGATTTGTCTCCCACATGGTTCCAGATTCAGTCAGGTTAGAAATTAATACTAGTCATCACAATATATTAAAAGATTGTGAGGAGAAAAATATTGCTATGATAAAGCACTAGTTGTGACCTTTGAAGCTTACCATGACAGTTGGGTTCAAACCATGGCAGGTAACAGAATAAATAAACCATGCAGACAGAGCTTGAATGTGGAGTTTATTGAGATAAAGGATAGAGAGGAGGGAAGGGAGAGAGAGAAAGAGAGAGAGACAGGGAAAATAGGAAAAGAGTGGAAGGGGAGATGAGGGATGCAAAGGCCTCTTTGCCTCTTCAGAAGAACAGCTGGGGAGAAAGGGGGTTCTTTTAAAGGTACCTTTGCATCTGCATACAGTCAGTGAGCTGCTTGCCAGGTTCTATAGGGGCAGGATGAAGGTGTTCCTGTATACTAATGATTATAATTAAAGAATAAATATGAAAATGAAATATGAAGTTTGAGTTTTTTAAATATTTATTTATTTATTTTTCTTTATTTTTTATTAATTTATAAAAATTTCTACTTCCGCCCCTCCTCCCAATACCCTCCCACTCCCTTCACTCCCTTTCCTTCTCCCTCTTCAGTCCAAAGAGCAGTCAGGGTTTCCTGCCCTGTGGGAAGTTCAAGTTCCTCCGCCCTCCCTCCATGTCTAGGAAGGTGAGCATCCAAACAGACTAGGATCCTAAAAAGCCAGTACATGCAGACTAAACAAGTCCCAGTGCCATTATCAATGGCTTCTCAGATAGCCTCCATGTCAGCAACATTCAGAGAATCCGGTTTAATCACGTGCTTGTTCAGTCCCAGTCCAACTGGCCTTGGTGAGCTCTCATTAGATCAGTCCCCTTGGATCAGTGGGTGAACGCACCCCTCGTGGTCCTGACTTTCTTGTTCATGTTCTCCCTTCTTCTGCTCCTCATTTGGACCTTGGGGGCTCAGTTCAGTGCTCCAATGTGGGTCTCTGTCTCTATCTCCATCCATTGTCGGATGAAGGTTCCCTCTGATCCTGCCATCCTTGCTCACGTTCTCCCTCCTTCTGTTTCTCATTTGGACCTAGGGAGTTAAGTCCAGTGTTCCAATGTGGGTCTCTGTCTCTATCTCCATCCATGGCCAGATGAAAGTTCTATGGTGATATGCAAAATATTCATCAGTATGGTTATGGGCCAAGGCCAGTTCAGGCACCCTCTCCTCTGCTGTCCAGGGAACAATCTGGGGACCTCTCCTTAGACCTGGGAACCCCTCTAGAATCAAGTCTCTTGCAAACCCTAAAATGGTTCCCTTAGTTGAGATATATACTTCCCTGCTCCCATATCCATCCTTCCTCCCTCCCCCCATCCCATTCCCCCAAGCTATCCCCAATCCTCCCCTACTCCCTTCTCTCGAACCATCTCCCCTTCCTTCCACCACCCTACCCCCGTGCACCCAAGGTTGCCTGGCAATCTTGTCTACTTCCAATATCCAGGAGGATAACTATATGATTTTCTTCAGGTTCAACTTCTTATTTAGCTTCTCTAGGATGACGAATTATAGGCTCAAAGACCTTTAATTATGGTTAGAATCCGCTTATGAGTGAGTACATACCATATTCCTCTTTTTGGGTCTGGGTTACCTCACTCATTAAAGCGTTTTCTATGTCCATCCATTTGCATGCAAAATTCAAGATATCATTGTTTTTTACCTCTGAGTAAAACTCTAATGTGTATATGTTCCACACCTTCTTTAACCATTCTTCTGTTGAGGGACACCTAGGTTGTTTCCAGGTTCTGGCTATTACAAATAGTGCTGCTATGAACATAGTTGAACAAATGCTTTTGTAGTATGATAGGACATCTTTTGGGTATATTCCCAAGAGTGAAATTGCTGGGTCCTGAGGGAGGTTGACTCCCAGTTTCCTGAGAAACCGCCACACTGATTTCCACAATGACTGCACAAGTTTGCATTTCCACCAACAATGAATGAGTGTTCCCCTCACTCCACTTCCTCTCCAGCATAGGCTATCATTGGTGTTTTTGAGTTTAGCTATTCTGATAGGTGTAAGATGGTATCTCAAAGTTGTTTTGATTTGCATTTCCCTGATTGCTATTCTGTCTACTTGAATGCCTGCAGGCCAGAAGAGGGCACCAGACATCATTACAGATGGTTGTGAGCCACCATGTGGTTGTTGGGAATTGAACTCAGGACCTTTGGGAGAGCAGGCAATGCTCTTAAACACTGAGCCATCTCTCCAGCTCCTAAAGTTAGAGTTTTATAAAAATTATTTAGAATGAAATGTGAAAATTCAAAAAACGTATTCAAATTAAAAATGTCTTAGGGCCCAGTGACAAGACTCTGAGAGGATATAGTGGATTGCAGTTAAGTTGGACTGCTTGTATTCCATCTCTCAGACTCACATCATAAAAAGAGTATGCTATCCAATTATCGAAACCATCTCCTGAACTCCATATGTGCCCTTGATAAGTGCATGCCCACATACATAAACATGTACAACACAAAAACATACACAAAATTATTTTTTAAAATATTCAACACCAGACATGGTGGCACACATCTGTAATCCCAGCATTTTGCAGGCTGACACAGGAATATAAGTTTTAGAAACTCCTAGTGTTAATACAGAGTTCAAAGCCAGTTTGGACAAATTGAGACTCTGTCTCAAAAAAGCAAGGTAATGACACCATAAAATTCCAGAATTAAACCTCGTGCTGTGTAGGCTATTCAGTGATGGGTGATAATGTATGAAACTTAGGGATAAAATTGTATGAGAACACTTGCTATTTGTCATTCTGTACAGTGTGATTTTAGCCTCTGGTCAATTTTAAAGGTCTGCTATTTAGATGGTATTGGCTCTTTACCATTACAACTAAAACCTATTTTACTTTAATTTTATCCCTGTTTAAGGAATCAATACCCTTTCAGAAGTTCTACAATTGCAGATTGAAATTACTTTTGAAGAAATGATTACCTTCCCTGTGCCTTCTTAAAAGACTGGTTTCTTTAGAATGTGGGCATCACTTAAGGTCTGTGCTGCTGGGTGCATTTCAAATTCAGTGAAGCAAGGTTTTTAAAAACATGTCTCAAGGTGAGGGATTCTAGCCGAAAAGACTCTTTGTATACTCATATATCTTTGGACTTCAGTATTTTCAATATATAAATTTGGTTAACTAGATTAAACAATACCTTCCACCATGTGTGTCTTTCTGTGAAGTTATATGCATATCAAGACATGAGAATAGGAGTTAGAGGGCAGCCCTATGTTTGAGACATGGTTGTGGTCTCTTTGTTATTCATTGTTTACTATGTTTCATTGTCTGGTCCCCAAACTTCCAGGAATTCTGTTCCTGTCTCCCATATTACCATAGAAACAATTTAATGAGAGACATGTACATAGGTGTCTGGACTTAGATGTATTCTGAGGTCCTGACTTCGGTCCTAATGCTGTGTGACTGGCATTTTACCCACTGAGCCATCTCTTTAGCCGAACCACAAAGTTTATCCCCCAAAGTGTCCTGAACTAATTGAAGACTTGAATTTAGACATGTATCTAAACTTCAAAGACTGTCCCTTCCTTTTTCTCTCAGCCGTTGTGGATTTCAGCTGCTTGCACTCTGAAAGATTAAAGAATGCATTTCAGAGCATGCATGTGAGGAGAAGGACTGCCAAGAACAGGGGCCAACCCAGGCTTTCAGTGCAGGGCAGCTCATTCATCATCCTGTCTCTGGTCTGTCTTTGTCCAGTTTCATCATGGCACAGAGAGAAACCTGGGCATCCAGACACAGCACATGAACAAGTGCAGGGTGGACATGCTGGAAAGCGTGAATAGACTTCACTCCCTGGGCACATGTGAGATGTTTAGCTTTCATTATTTGTAATTGCAATTCAGACCAGGAGAACAAAATGGCCCAGATGAGACATGGCTTGAAGGGCTTTGTGACTTGGTATTTGGACACTGTCACATCTCATCATGGTTTACATGAACATTTTATGGTCTGTTATCCTAACATCAAGGCCACAGTTGCATTTTTCCCTGTAACATGTGGACTACAAATTGTCGGTCTCATCTCCTTCCCAAGCAGTCTCACTAGATTTGTAATTTAATATATGGCATGCTGCTTTCTTTTTCTGCTGCTGTTATAGAGTACCTGGTGAAGGACAATTAAGAAAGGAAGGGCTTATTTTGGCTCACAGTTCAAGGGCACATTTTATCATGGCAGGGACGTTATGGTGGCAGCAGTGTGAGATGACATTGTAGACAAGACAAAATGACAAAAAGACACATCAAAGTTGAAGTTTTTCCAAATGTTACTGTTTTTGCTTGAGGGGAGAGCCTTCTCTTATAAATGTAAGATAGACAAAAATGTATCTGTATTTTACTTTATTTTTTAATTGTGCATATGTGTATAGAGGTAAATGTGCATACCCATGATTGTGCATATGTTATGTGCAGAGATCAGAAGTCCTTAAATCTTCTGGAATAAGAGTTACAGGTGATTGTAAAACATCTGATGTGGGTGCTATAAACCAAACTGGGGTCTTCTGCAATAATAACTCGTTCTCTTATCTAAAAAGCCATCTCTCACTTCTTGACCTTCGTTTTTATAACATCATCTTGCGTGTATAACTTAATCCACCATATTTCCTTCTAACATTACCTTTATTACGTCTTGTCCTCCTGATAGAACACTGTAATGGCTTACAATTCTGAGAAAAGGGAAATTTTTAGTAAACTTTGCCACCTTTCTTCCTTCACCTGTCGGCATCTCTCTTTGCTTCTATTCTATGCTTATATTATTTTGGAATGTAGTCTTCTGAATAAAATAGCCATTTGGATCTTAATCAGAATAACTAAAATAATCCGTAAGAGGCTGTCAGGATCTGGACTGCTGACTAGCCAGGGAGCTGCAGAAGCCCATTAGATCCCCGTCTGAGATTCTTGCCACTCCCTCCTACGTCTTTTCCCCTGGCGACATTTAATTCTGTCACATACATGTGGTCTCATGAGTTAGAGTATAAAGAGGGAGGAAGGTTACCTGAAGGACGGACTCCATGTATGCATCAATGGAATTTATCATCTATGCTGTGGTGAAATTTTTCAATAGTACAACTCTTTTGGGGTCACCCACAACTCACTTAAGTGTCTCCTCAGCCATATCTTTTTAAATAATCTTGATTAACTTACGGGTTCCCGAAACTAGACTTAAATGCACTGTTTATTTTGGTCTGTGTTTGTTCTCCAATCTCCTGAGCATAGGTTTGTTCACACATCTCCAGGAAAAGTTTACCCACCATTTGTCAACAGCTTACTGTGTTGAAGTACAACAGTATTTGTACTTCATCATGAGCATAATAGAATCTGATCATGGGGCTCTGTGCTCCAATTATTAAATGTGTTTTCATGGCATCGCTCATGGTAGCTAATGCTATAAGGATAAAAAACCTGGAGACTGGTTAGGTTCTTAGGCTCACTTTGCAGGAGGAGAAACATAGGTACATTCAGCACAGCTCTTGCCTTGATAGTCAACTAAGCAGGACAGGCAACCCTTCGGGAACTCTGTGTCCATTCTTGAACACACCATGCCTTAGCATCAATTAATTTGTTGTCTTTGTAAATGTCTATCTAGCCTTCTAGCACAGGGCAGTTAATTTTATATAGAATTATTAACACATTTAAGTTTATAGAATACTTGTTTTATGAGCCCAAGGCCTTGGATCTAATCCCCACAATCAGAGAAACCAGCCTTGGTGATGTACACCTGCAATCTTAGCAGTCTGGAGATAGAGACAGAAGGGTCAAAAGCTTAAGGTCATTATTGCCTGCCTGGTGAATTTGAGCGCCTATCTTAGAAGTAGGCTAACCTTACTCTGGTCTACAGAGTCAGTTCCAGAACGACCGAAGATACACAGAGCAACCTTGTCTTAAAAAAAAAAAAAAAAAGCCAAGGGGGACGGGGGAAGAAGGTAAGAAAATAAACAAACCAAAAAATAAAAAAGCACACTAAAACAGAATGTGGAAAGAGAAGGAAACGGAATAGGGACGGCTGTGTAATTCCACTTCCTGCTGACAAAGGGACTCTAACACTCCGGTTTCTCTTTTTACCACTGCTTCTGTGAGGCTTGCTGTTAGACTGTGAAAACAGTTTTATTTCTTGGAATGAGCCACTGGGTCTCTTTTACTTCTCATAGACAGTGGGATATTTATATATGCCTGCGTGCTCTTTATATAATAAACATGTATATTAATTGAATATGTTACATTATTTATATAACACATATATTATTTATTCTACAAACAGTAGTAATGATATAAGTGTTTACTTATAGTTTTTATCACGGTTTCGATCATGCCTGTGACAACTTTATTCGGTAAACAAGTTTTGCTTTGGTTTTTGTTTTTTCATCAAAAACTGTACTTTATGTGTGTGGAAACTGAGGCCATGGAGTATAACTTGCCTCAAGTGTCAAAATTGGTAAATGATAAAATGAATTTTATAGACTGAAAGAGCAACATCAGAAACTTTAAACTTTCCCAAGTAAAATCATTGAACTAAAAACTCAAATGAATTTTCAAATAAATAACTCACAAAAACGAATTATGTAAAATCAGTTGCCTTGATATAATTTAAGAAATTTTTGCATATTTAAAAACATAACCAATATAAAAATGCAGAATAATGACTTATTAATGCAGATGCAATGTTTAAAAATAGTAACTGTATTTTGAAACAGGGTGATTGGAATTAAATCCAGGGTATCATGCATTTTAGGAAAAGGTTCTTTTTCTTACATTCTCAAGCCCCACAACAACGGTGTTTTTTGAGAATAGATCTCAATCAGGATTAGCATACAGTGCTTACAAAGACTGCTTTCACCATTAATCACAGCCATCACCTATGGACAAACATTATTTTTACTTGTTTATCTCTCCAATAAAACATAGGCTTGTTCACTTTTCATAGAGTTTATTAACTCATGCCTCCATTCATCGCACATAGACTAATGACTGACATACAAGCATAAACATCATGAGTTTGGTGAAGTGTGCTGCTGGAACACTGCCATTCCTTCAGAGAACAGAGATTTATGGATACATGGTTTTCAGCAGCACTGGGTTGATTTGACACTGAGTGAGTCAAAGTTCCTGGGCACATTTCTAAGAGGCTCCTGTTTGTATTCCTGAGCATTGTGAGTATTCTGTCCTAAGAGGGCAGAAGACACCAGGAAGTTGCTTGTAGGTTTTTCAGAGTTTCTACTTGAATAACAATCTCTAGTTGAGAACTGATGTGGCGAAGCACGATTGTTGTCTCAGCACTGGGGTGTTGAAGGCAGGGGATCATAGCCTATAAACCATCCGGGTTTGTATAGCAAGGTTTTGCTCCACCCCCAAAAGAAGATAAATGGGCTAAAATAGAAAAAAGGTAAGTAAATTCTGTGACTATCATCACATTCACTAAGTCTACATGTTAGCGTAACTGAAAACGTGCTTGAGAACTGTTCTCAAATTACTCCCAGTTATTACAGAATCATCTCTTACGTTAATAATTGTTTGATAGAAATAGGAGGCCATAGTTTGCTGCACAATGCTGTGTTTGGTCCAAGTGCCTTCATACCCCATACAGAATAGATACCTGGAAAGTCCCTCACTAATTTATTTGAGCCAGGGTTGGTAATCTCAACTCAAGCAGGTGTTGATTATTTATGTGAAAACTGAGCCAACTTGCCTTCAACTGGGACAAGCTGGGACAGTTCCTTCCGATGAACTCCATTATAGTCAAATTGTTCCATCTGTTTTCCCTGAATGAAAGAAGCCTCCCTTGCTGCTAGTCAGAGAAGGGCTCCTTGACTCAGGACCAGATGCAGGCTGTACTGCAGCTTCCTGCTGCAGACCAATTACAGTCTTGGCAGTTTGCAAGGCTCACGGGGCAAACTTTTTTATAACAATTATCAATATCAGCCAATTTCTCAGAATGGGCAGAAATAAACACCAATGGCTCCAGGATAGGTCCTCTGTCTTCCAAAGACTCTGGCTGGCTGCCATGGAGAATAGGCAGGAGCAAAGGCTGAAGTTTATGTAACACTTGAAATTCACACTTACTTTACTACCATATTGCTTGCTCAGTGTTTATCATTGCAGACTAGGTGTGGAATATTATAATATGGTAATGTTTTAGTGATATATGGGCATGGACTTTCCATGTGATACTTCATTTCCCATGCAGAATCCTATATGTGAACGTCTGTGCACAAGTGTTGCATGCGGGTCTCTATGTACATTTTCTAGAAAGGCTGACATGTTGGCCTGTTTTCTACTTCACTAATAATACTGTGGATGGAAGGCTGAAGATATTGTTCAGTGCTTAAGAGTGCATGCTGTTCTTGTGGAGAAACAAGTTCACATCTTCGGTGTGGCAGCTTGCAACTGCCTGTAACTCCAATTCCAGAGTGTTAGATGTCCTCTTCTGGCCTGGTAGACTCCTGTACTTATGTGTGTGTGCCCACACATATTCACACACATACACAACATTTAAAATAAAGTTAATCTTAAAAAAATAACTCTTGGTGAAGACAAAGAGTATGATGGTAATGACCTCTTTGCTCAGTGTAAACCTAGAATGGCTGGGTGGTTTAGAATCTGTTGTGGATGTTTTGGGGTCTGAAAATTCTGTGAGGAGCAGAGATGGAATTTATGGTTCTATGTGGTAATACTGTGTCCTTGAACATAGAAATGTCAAATCATATCAATATCTAGCAGTTCCTACATTTGTGACCTCAGGTGTAAGGGAAATGCCAATTACAAATATTCTTTTATTCTATTATTCAAAGAGTGTATAGAAGGCAAATGGGGAATTCTCCTAAGTTGTCCGATACAACTAGGTATTTTTTTAAAATCAAATTTAAGTGAAGGTTTTCCTTTTCTTAAATTCTAAAACTTAGTTCAAGATTTCTTTGAAATCTAAAAAAGAGATAGAGTGAATATAAAAAAAGAGGGCAAGAGTTACCAACAGCCCTCCAATCTCACAAATAGCTTCTATTGCAAATAGCCAATTAGGTTTAGACGTGTGGCGGGGGGGGGGGGGAGCTAGTGGTAGTGACAGACACCTTTAATCCCAGCACTCAGGAGGTAGAGACAGTTGGATCTCTGTGAGTTGGAGGTCAGCCTGCTCTACAAAGCGAGTTCCAGGATAAGCCTTAAAGATACACAAAGAAACCCTGTTTGAACCACCTCCCTCCACTGAAAAAGGAAGACAGCAGGGGCTGCAAGGTCACGAGCCTCTTTAGGCAGAGATTCTGAGGCCATAAGAACCAGTCATGCTTGAACCACAATCTTCAACATAGTGATCCTTCCTTTTAGAAATTGATATGTTTTGTAAAGTTATAGTCAATAAATACGGATTGTCTTCCAACAACCTAACCCCTTGAATAAAAATTATACTTGGAAAGATGTTCAAGAATTATAACTATTATTTCTAAAATAATCTATCAACAAAGGTCTGGAAAGATGTTTCATTCAGTGGTTAAGAACACTTGCTGATACTGCATAGCCACTTCTTATCCTAACTTCACTAATCATCCCAACCGCACTAAATTAGACTTGCCTCTTAAAAATGTTAGCCTGTCTAGTCATTAACCATATCTTAAACTTAGAAACATGTTTCAAAGCAAATGTAAGTCTCAAAATTCTATTTTTTGGTTTTATTTAATAACTATAGAATATGCAATAATTATAAAAAATATACTGGCATATTTTATCCTACTTTTGCTACTGCAGAGACAGGCCATCAGTTAATAAGTTAGGAAATGCTGAATTATTCCTATGTATGTTATATTCTAGAGTATGCTTGGCCAGTAAGAATAACATGAATGAGTGATTAACAATCTGCATGATATTTATTAGGTTATGTGATTTAAGTATTACAAAGTTCACAAGTATGGTGTAGACTTAGGAATTAATATAATAAAAGCATTAACAACAGTATCTTTGGATATAAGACAAATAACACTTTAATTCATTTTTAATGAAAAACTATAGCTTGTAAAAGTGAGTGGAGACATCACTTGAGTCTTTATAGCATAGAAAGGATTTTAGGGAGCTAATGGAGCAGGAAGTACCCAGAATGTCTCTCTACTCAGAAGAACACTGCATTTATGGTCTGTCTGGGAAACTAATTTGGAATTCTGGGAGCTATGCAAAGCTTATTATTACAGAAAGATAATTTCAATGGAAAATTGTGGCTAATAGCAGTGGACGTATTCTCCAGTGAAGCAACGGCTTATTCTCTACCCCTATCCATCCTGAGAAGTGCGCCTGCAGAATGGAATCATGGGGGACAAGTATATACATATTTATATACTTGAATACATGTGTTCATTTCAAATTCCAGATATGGGTACCTGATCATTGATGGTTGTTTCTGACAACTAAATTGTCAATCATGAGTGTTCCTGCAGATATAACTGGAAGTCCTTCCAATAATTCTAAGTCACTAATGTTGCTGCTAATTGTGGGATAGGGGTCAAAGCTAGACTGACATCTCTGTATTTTTCCACCACTCCCTGTCTCCTTCACTGCTATATTAAGAGAGTGGGTGAACCCATCCGTTTGAAGCTGCTGAGACTTGCCTGTTGCTCCAGAGCTCCAATAAGAAGAGCAGCAAAGGGAGGGATCTTTGCTTTGGCTCATCATGCCTACAGAGACGTTAGTCCCTCATGAGAAGGAGGCCAGAAAGGAGCAGAGAAGCTTGTGTCATATGGCCAGGGAGGAGATGGAAATAGAACACAGCAAAAGTCCACAGCAAAATGATTCCTTTAAGGACAAACCCTCACTGATATCTATCCAACAGCTGGTCTCCATCTCCTGTCTTTCCCTGCCTCTTGCAAACTCCATCATAATGTAAATCAATAAAAGCATGTGCCATAACAGAGTCCACAAGATCTGTTTCTGGAAACTCCACTGCCAACTTTCAGTCCCAGGGGTGAGCTTTGCTAGTCTTCTGACCATTCAATTCAGTCAGAATAAAAGTGAAGACTAATAACCAAACTACTTTAATATAATTTAGTGCACACACAGAGGCAAATATACACACACACGCCTACGTGGCACAGACCTCTAATCACAATTACTCAAGAGGCTCCCAAGTTCAGTGTCAGCCAGGGCAACTTAATAAAATTTTGTTGTTAAATGGAAAAAGTGGCCTAGGAACAGAATATTTTCAAAGTGTATGCTACTGAAGTGGGAAGGTTCACTTTTGCTCCTTCTGCTCAATGGGGTGTTGGGAGTTTCTAACTGAGGAGAACAGGCAGGCCCGGCAAATGAATTAAAGCTATTCAATCAGAGTCTGCAAAAATTATCTGTGTTCGCAAATGAACTTACATATTTAAATCACTGAAAATAGAACAGGATTTTGTTAGAACTAATTTGAAAATTAGTTGGAGGAAACAAATTCCCCACAAAAAATTGGTTGCATTTCTAATCATCAATAAAAAAGTGTAAAATGAAAGTAAGGAAATAATTCAACTAATAATAGAATCAAAAGACAGAAGCAAATTTTTCTTTGTATCCGTGTGAAATGCATTTTGTACACGTGTATGGTGTGTTGGATGCATACGAGTATACATACGAGCATAGAAGTATATCTCTGGGCGCATGCATGTTGGGGCCAGAGGAGGACACTGTTCACCACATTCCTTTGAGACAGGGTCTCACATTGAATTAGAAGCTTGCCATTTCAACTGGACTAGTGGCTAGGGAGTTGTCAGAATGCATCTATCTCATCCACAGTGTTAAGCTTATGGCAACATGCAGTCATGTATTTCTTCTTACATGGTCTTTAGGCATGCAAATTCAGATTTTCTCGCTTTCCATTGTTGGTGTTCTTACCCACTTATCTACTGCTCCAGGCCGCCAAAATAAAATACTTAAACAAGGAAACAAATGCTTGTGCCTTGAAAGGTACAAAACTTTTCTGAGAGAAACTTAAAACAATGTAAGTAAAGGGAAAACATGTTTTTTTATGTATTGAAAGACAATGCTTTAAAATACAAGTTATTTCCAAAGCAACATATAAATTAATACAGTCTGTCAAATATAAATAATGGGTTTTTTTGCATAAGGAAGCTTGCACTAAATATGGAATCTCATGACAACCCAAATTGTCAAATAATCCTGAAAATAGGGACAGGATGAGATGAATCCTCCTTACATATTTTAAAACTCAAAAGATTATAAACTGCTGCCCTTTGAATGTGACATGGCTGTGGAACAAACGAAATTATGGCGGCAGAGATTTCCTATATAAAACCCGAAGGAAATAAAGCCATGAAAATTCCACTATGGAGCAGACAGAGGTCCCCAAAGTCCTAATCCTGACTGAAGAGCAACTGGCAGCTCATGGTTTCTGGTCAGAGAGAGAGCGGTTTTTTTTAGGGCATGGCCACTGGCAGGGTGCCCAGGAACTGGTGGATGGCCCGACACCGTGTGCATATGGGCAGCACAAATCGGACTCAGGGGATTATTTAAAAATAAAGAGAAGAGAAGTCATGAAGCCAGCAGATGCATTGGGAGAAGGCCAGGAGTTGGCGGGAGGGAGTGCTGGGTGAAAATGATTGGGATGCATTGCATATACCTATGAAATTTTCTAAGAATGAATTTAAAATTGCTTAAAAATATGGTTATAAGGCTTGAGTAACTGAGAAAGTAGGATGCGGAGATATAAAAACCAGTGGGATAGGATGGAGAGTCAAAAGGCCCTGAAGATGTCCACAGAACAGGGGATTCTTTCAAGCAAATGGTACTAGGATAAGTGACAAGTTGCTTGAAAGAAGATGGATCCCCATCTGATGCCCCGTATAAAAGCTAAGGAGAATAAATTTATGACCTGAGTGGAAGGCTGAAAACTTTCAAATTTCTAGAAGAAAGCACACAATCCAAGCCTCTAGCTGCAGTTCCAGGGCATCTGGTTCAGTCTTCTGGCCTCCAAAGTTACTTTCCCTCTAATGTTCTAATGTGTGTGTATCATACTCACAGAGGAGTAAATAAAAAATAGTGAACTGAAAATAAAAACCACTAACACAGTAATAGGACAAACCACAGGAAGACATCTTGTGTATTAAGAGATTTAATCTGTTAATAAGTTAATATTATTCAGAGATTTGGAGCGATGGCTCTTCCACAGGACCCAGGTTCAATTCACAGTACCTACATGGCAGTTCACAGTCAAAATGTTGGCTCAATGTTTCAGGAAGAAAATGGTTTTGGAGATGGGTTGTTATGATAGTTCTTAAGCAGCATAAGACTACTTACTATCATGGAATTTCTAAAAAAAATTACATTTATTTTCTACCATAAAAAGTGGGACATATACTGAGAAGAAGAGAGGGTTTAACTGATGAGGGATAGAGTGGGGGAGAGAGAGAGAGAGAGAGAGAGAGAGAGAGAGAGAGAGAGAGAGAGAACGTGCTTTGGGTGAAAATTACCAAAATTCTCCATATATTCATGAAACTATCAAAAACTAAAATGATCTGAGATATACATAATTCTTATAAATGAACATATATACTATCTTTGATTAAATATAAGACCAGGGAGCCTTGATAGAATGTCTCCAATCTCCTGTTCTTGTTTAGCTGTAGCACAATTACGAGAAAACCCAGAGACACATATTGGGGTTCAACCTTCAGGTCACAAAAGCAAAACAGTCAGCTCTTACCTCTACCTCAATCTGAAATGACAATCCTGCCCCAGGAAGCCTCAGAATGAGACTGAGCTGAGACCTGTCTCTTCACATTTTATAATCCTCTCTAGTTCTCTAGAAGGTGTGCACTTCAACTGACCAGTTTCTATAGTACATTAGTGTGGCTACTGGGATTAAAGGTGTATGCTGCCATTGCCTGGTCTATGAGACAGACAAGTAGGGCTGTTTTCCTCTCTGAACTTCAGGCAAGCTTTATTTATTAAAATACAAGCAAAATGCCACTGCATTTAGCCCCACAAGGGGCCTCAACCCATTTTCACTGAGTTCCAGGGGTGTCTGTTCCAGTTTAACAGAACAGACATGCCTCTTGTTCAGGTGTTGTTGCCCTTCAGTCTCCAGAGATACTGATAAACTCATTGCTGAGCTTGATGAGACAGAAGGAACTGGATGCTCTTAGTTATTTTCTGCAATACAACAAATGTTAGTATTGTGCAAATGGGCAGGAGTTGTCCCTCTACTGCTCCTCCTGTTTGTTACCAATCAAGGCTGGGAGGGAAGCAGGTTAGAAGGGTGCAGGGAGTCCCCTAGAGTCTATTTTATTCCAGACATCTACTGAATCTCCTTCTCCTATAAGGGTAATGTCTCAATCTTTCTCTTCACCATCTGATACCAGAAGTATGTGGGATTACTTTTTATAGGTAAAGGATAATTCAATAAATACCTAGTGTGCAAGCATGAGGTTTCAAGTTCAGATCCCCAAAACACAAACAAAATGCAGGCAAGAGAGACACATTTGCAATTCCAGTTTGGGAAGGCGGAGACAGGATGTTCCCCACCATTGTCTGATCAACAAATAGCAGGCAGTATTGTGGTAATAAAGTAAAATAAACACGAATGGTTAAGCGGATGTTTTTTCCTGTGGTAGGTAATAATAAATGCCAGTCACTTTCAAATAAATGCGCCCCATCATGGTTTTCTTCCAGATTAGATTTGCACAGGACTCTGTCTTCCTGTATATCCTTGACCCATGGAAATCACTTAGCAGTTAGTTGATTGGCACTGGGGTGTATCCAGTGCACTAGCTTGCTACTTCTTTGTTCTGTTTAAACAGGTGGATTAGAGCAAAGCCCCTGTGAATAGTTCGGACATCATTCTGTGTCTGCATAGACATTTACCTCCTCTTTTATCGCAGCTTTCAGCTGTGTCCCAGGGAGAAAACGAGGACGTTAGCATGCAGGAGAAGCAAGGCAGGGCACGAGGCTGAACCTTTTCTCTACCTAATGATGTGGATAGCAGATCCCATACTTCAGGAGAGAAACAGGGGGCTTGTCTTTTTGAGGCAGAAGCATAATGTTCAGGAGAACGTGCATCATATTGTGTTTTCTAAGGCACGTCGAAAGGAGAGAAACTGAAGTAAAATGCTTACAGAGTAACATCTGTTCTCATGGGTTCTTTGACCTGCTTTCAACCCAGAGAAGTAAAAAACACAGCAACAGTTTAACGGGGATGGTCTGTCGGGTCGGGGTCTGTGGCTCTCACACAGAAGTGAGCAAGCCACCGTCTGTGCAGACAGGTGGCAAGAATTAAGTGGGAGGAAGATTGAATAAATAGAATGTAAAATTAGGAAAAGTCAGCAAAGGGAAAGATTAAACCGGAGGTAAGTATAGAAATATGTGTTTCAACAACTCTAATCATTTTCACGCTT
This sequence comes from Myodes glareolus, assembly GCF_982192425.1. NCBI lineage: Eukaryota > Metazoa > Chordata > Mammalia > Rodentia > Cricetidae > Myodes > Myodes glareolus. The sequence continues at coordinate 100,745,819 of NC_142030.1, forward strand.
CACATATGACTGCTAACTGTCAGCATGTTCAACCCTAGTGACGGAGAGCATTGTTTTTCTTGTGCCCCCATGATGGACTACTGAAGGTTGGTTGAGGCCATTTTGATCATCGTATTCATAACATAACCATTTATTCACCCTTTTAGGTCTTATGATTTAAGATTGACACTTTAGCTTCATAAATTACTTTTATTTAAAAAATTAAAAAAATGGGTCAGTGAGATGATTCACTGAGTAAAGGAGGTTCATGTTATGTTTGGTTTACTGAATTATATTTCTGGGCCCCACATCATGGAAGGAGGAAACAAATTTCCTAAAGTTGTCTTCTAAATGTCACATATATGCACTGATATGCCCAAGTACACACACACAGATAGATACATAGATAGATAGATACATAGATAGATAGATATAGATATAAATATAGATACATGAGGGCAGAGGGCAGAAAAAGAAAAGAAGGAAAGATATAAGAAAAATGTAAACACTAGAAGACTGTAGTAGACTGGAAGACAGCTCATTTGACTGTGTCTGCTTTGTATGGATGAAGAACTTTTAAATGTGCAGAACCCAAATACAAAAAGCTAGTTGAGATGTATACCACCTGTTTCAGAACTGGGGAGTAAGAGGCCAGTGGACCCTTAGGACTTGGGGGAGAGTTTCAGGTAAGAGAGAGACTCTCAAACAATGGTGGCCAGTAAAAGGAACGATACCCTGCTACCCACCATTCACACACACGCACACACCTGCCCAGGTGTACAAAAACACATACCCTTGAAGCTCTCTAGAAAGGCCACTGGTGCATGAGTAGAAGGAAGCAATGAACAATGTTAGCGCCACTCGGTGACCAGTGTTGCAGAGACTGGTTGACTTGGGACTCTACCTCAGTAGTACTAGCTGTTCTCTGCAATGGAACCTGAGGGTTAAAAGTTCTGAGGATAGTCCTCTGCTTCAGTCAGCCTGAGGGTTTTTTTTGTCAAGTCTAGGGCAAATCCTAAGAGTCCAATTTGCTCATTTCCAGGATCACATATGGGTAGTTATTCAAAGTAAATTTCTCCAGGTTCAATGTGCATGGTAGCGTTTGATTCTTTAGGTATATGGAGCATGTACATTTTTCTTCCAGGCTTCAAATGAAACAAAGAAGCAAACATAAAAACCCAAATTTCAAACAGCTGATATAAGTAGCCCAAACATTTGGCAAGAACTATTTTGTTAACCATGATCAAATGTGGACTGCCAACAGTAGTTTAAGGACAGTAGTTTAAGGGAAACAATCACAGCTTGCTTTAAACTGCCCTTTCTGTCTGGTTAAGGGCTCAGTGGGTAAAGACATTTGCTGCCAAGCCTGGTGAGCTGAGTTAAACCCCAGGGATACACATAGTACAAGGAGAGGACTCATTCTCAACAACTAAAGCTGTCCTTGTCTTTTGCAAGGACTGTTCCAGTGTACCATGAGCTGCTCTCCTCCACACACAAGTAAATAATAAATGTGATCGTTAATACTTTAAAAACTTATGCTTAACACATTTGCATTCTCATATGGAGTGGTAGACTGTAAATAGAAGATGTAAAGCTTGTCAGGACTCTCTCATACAAGGAGCTGATCCATGTGAATTGAAGGCTGATAAGTATACCCCAATGAAAGACTTGAAGATTCACTAGTGATCCATGGTTCTTCTAATGCTTACAGATTATTCTTTTTTTATTTATTAAAAATTTCCACCTCCTCCCCACCTCCATTTACCCTCCTCCTCCCCCCCTCCCCCTCCCTCTCTTGTCCTGAGAGCAGTCAGGGTTCCCAGCACCGTGGGAAGTTTAAGGTCCTCCCCCCTCCATCCAGGTCTATAAAGGTGAGCATCCAAACAAACCAGGCTCCCACAAAGTCAGTCCATGCAGTAGAATCAAAACCCAGTGCCATTGTCCTTGGCTTCTCAGTCATCTCTCATTGCCAGCCACATTCAGAGTGTCCAGTTTGATCACATGCTCCATCACTCCCAGTCCAGCTGGCCTTGGTGAGCTTCCATAAGATCAGTCCCACGGTCTCAGTGGGTGGACGCACCCATCTTGGTCCTGACTTCCTTGCTCATGTTCTCCCTCCTTCGGCTCCTCATTTGGACCTTGGGAGCTAAGTCCAGTGCTCCAATGTGGGTCTCTGTCTCTCTCTCCATCCATTGCCAGATGAAGATTCTATGGTGACATGCAAGGTATTCATCAGTGTGGCTATGGGATAAGCCCAGTTCAAGCACCCTCTTCTCTGCTGCCCAAGGAACAATCTTGGGACCTCTCCTTGGACCTGGGAACCCCTCTAGAGTCAAGTCTCTTGCAAACCCTAAAATGGCTCCCTTAATTAAGATATATACTTCCCTGCTCCCACATCCACCCTTCCTCCATCCCACCCATCCCATTCCCCCAAGCTCTCCCAAATCCTCCCCTTCTCCTTTCTCTCTTCCCTTCTCCCCTAACACTCACCCCGACACCCCCATGCACCCAAGTTTTGCCTGGCAATCTTGTCTACTTCCAATATCCAGGAGGATAACTATATGATTTTCTTTGGGTTCACCTTCTTATTTAGCTTCTCTAGGATCACAAATTATAGGCTCAGTGTCCATTGTTTATGGCTAGAATCCACTTATGAGTGAGTACATACCATATTCCTCTTTTTGAGTCTGGGTTACCTCACTCAGTAAAGCATTTTCTATTTCCATCCATTTGCATGCAAAATTCAAGATATCATTTTTTTTTTTTTTACTGCTGAGTAAAACTCTAATAATGTGTATATGTTCCACACCTTCTTTAACCATTCGTCTATTCAGGGGCACCTAGGTTGTTTCCAGGTTTCGGCTATTACAAATAGTGCAGCTATGAACATAGTTGAACAAATGCTTTTGTAGTATGATAGGGCTTCTCTTGGGTATATTCCCGAGAGTGGAATTGCTGGGTCCTGAGGTAGGTTGACTCCCAGTTTCCTGAGAAACCACCACACTGATTTCCACAATGGCTGCACAAGTTTGCATTCCCATCAACAATGGATGAGTGTTCCCCTTACTCCACATCCTCTCCAGCATAGGCTATCATTGGTGTTTTTGATTTTAACCATTCTGACAGGTGTAATCTCACACTGATCTTCCACCAGCTCACATCTCTCCCCTTAGTGGAAAGACTTTCTACAGTACATCCTGGGAAAAGCATGTATGTGCTTTTCCTGTCTAGCATCTTCTGACTGCACTGTAACTCCTGAGGTGTCATGAAAAATCCTTTCTCCAAAAGAAACAGAACTTGAGTCGGTGACAGACAGTCACCAGATACACTGCAGCATTCTTAGAAGGTAGCAATTCCAAAGCTGTTACTGTTGTCTTGTTTGCCATTGAAGAACTTGGCGTAGACTCTCACATACTTAAAATCCTTTGTGCCAAACTTTCTCATGTGAGTGAATGACAGTTGATGACAAGAGTGTATAGGAACTGTTTTAGTTAAAAATAGCACCCTTCCTTAGGAAAAATAATCACCGACAGTACACATACTGTAGACAGGTCGTCTATGCCTCCTACCCCAAATTTCAGCTGTTTTGGCATCCATAAAATCCTTTTTCTGTGAATTAAAAGCTGGTATATACTGACCACATATTAAGTTCTTGGCCAGAAGAGATGGTATGATTGCTTCTGGATTCCTTACCTTGTTTTCCACAGAAGGATGGACTGTCATCTTTGGAAATGTAAGCCAAATAAATCCTTTTCTTCCATCTGTTATTTTTGTGTCAGAATGTTTCATCACAGTAACAGAAATGAAATTAGAATACAGCAGTTAAGGAAGTTATCCAGTTTTGGTCAAGTCTAGTTTCCCCAGAGATGCCCAAGGGAGTAAACCTGCTCACATATGTACATGCATGCCATATATACCTCCTGTGCAAAACAGATGGTTTAAAAGTGAAGGATAAATTAAAGGCTACAGTGTGTCCAGGTTCTAGAGGTGTGTTTGAATCAAGTGAAAGATTTCAGTAGGATTGTACAACAGTCTCATTTCATCATCAGCCTCGAGTCAATTGTGTCACAGTGTGCCAATCTATAGAACAATCATTTGGGGGTTAAGGTTTTCCATCTTAAGATCAAAAGTATTCATTTGATACTTACAAAGCACTCATCTGCTTTCCCTTACTATCTACCCAGAGCACAGGGTTAATGGCTTATCATGCTGTCTAGCTGATCAATGTCCTTTAAAAAGCAGAACTTTTCCTCATAACTGCTTATAGTCAGTTACATCACATCTCAGACAGAACACAGAACACAGCTAAACCAACTATGTGATTGTGTAATCATCAACATTTTTTTTCAATCAGCAGAGTTTTTGATAGGGTTAAAAAATTAGAGAATTATAGGATGCTTAAGAAATACTTGAACCTCCCCAAAAAGAAAAAAAATACTGTCTCATTTTTTTCTGAACTTAGCCTTAAATTTAGTTATAGGTTTTTATTTTTATTATTATTTTGTGAGCATGTGTGTGTTTTGTGTGTGTGTGTACATGGAAGATACAGATACATGTTTATGTATGAGAGCAACCATGCACGCAGGTGCACACACTTGCACAGGAGGAAGCCAGAGGAGAGCATCATTTGGCCCACTGCATCATCTTCACGTTGTTCCTTTCAGGCAAGTTCTCTCACAGAACTTGGATCTAGTGTTCTGCAGCTATTCTTGTGCATCCAGCAAGTCAAGGCAATCCTCCTGTGTCTGTTTCCCTGAGTTTTGGGGTTAAAGGCAAGCATGGACATCAGGATCCAAACTTCTTTCTTTATACTTCTGAAACAAGTGCTCTTAACCATTGACCCATCCATCACTCTGGTATCTATTTCTGCTTTTCTGATATTGGTAACTATAAACTATAGACATTCTAAAAGGTATTTCTGCTCTTCATCTCATGGTCCAATTACCTTTGACAATTCGAATTTCAATCATTCTTACTGTCACTTCTTTCAAAGTTTTTTTTTAAATCAATGCAGTATTTAGTCCAATTTATTCAACTAAATCAATTTTCTGTTCAATTACATTTTACCTTATGATTTAATTACATACTCGTTGGAGTGCAGTGATCAATTCTTCTCTTTAGGGATTTAATTGAAATATGCATAAATTGATAAATGTATGCCATTATACATTTGAAGAGTCACAGCATCTGTTGTTTAAAAGTGTGAATTAATTTGTCAGACAACAAAAACCTTCACAGCTACTTTACATACTTATGTTCACAACTACAGTATTACTATTCTTTTTGTTGCCTTTCATGTATCACAGTTTTTTCCTCTTCCATATTCAATGATATGTTTCAATGTATTTTTCATTAAGTGGTGCCAGTGGCCCATGTGGGATGGTCACATCAGGGGTGAGAAATAGGCAGTGGGAAATTGCCTGAGCAAGTGTTCATGTCTGTGAGCATATGGACACATGACTGTAGAGGCCAGAGTTTGATGACAGGTGTCTTCTTCAATATGTTTTGAAGACTGAATAACTCACTGAACCTGGATCTCTCTGATTCTGCTCTAGGGATCCTATTGTCTGAACCTTAATTCCTCTGGGGCTACAGATACAAGGACTGACTAAGCATGTGGGTTCTAAGAATCAAACTCATGTCCTCATGCTTGTGGGACAAGCTGTTAACCGATTAAGCCATCTTCCCAATTCACTATTTCCGTATATTCTTCCTTAAACTGTGTCCATGAGGGCACATAGTGTTAGACTTTCAAAATAAACAGTGGAGAATTCTAAGGCCATAGATACCTAACCTGTATTTTATTCTTCTTTTATGCCATTATAGGAATCAGACAGGGGATGTCACATGTTAAAAATGTGTTTACCACTGAGCATCTCCCCAAATGTATAATTTCAAGGAAATGGATTTTTTTTATAGGATATTGATATCTTATGTATATAAAAATGTATATTTTTAAAAAGAAAACACTTTAAAACTTTCACTTATTTTGCCTTGATATATTTGCATTTTGTAGTTTTTGCTGCAGTGATTATATATTTCTTTAAAGTCAAACAAGAACGAAAATACTGTGTTTGATCCCACTTCTCTTTTTCTTTTGTCATCTTGGTTGTGCTGATATTATAGTTGTCTTGAAGGTAAGAAACAGGTTTAAGGTGCTAAAGAGGTAGAGCAGTAGGTAAGAGCACAAGCTGCTCACGCGTGAACACCTAAGTTTGAATCCCTAGCACGTAAAACACTGGCCATGGCTACATGTGCCTGGAACCCCAGAGCGGTGGAGGGGATGACGTTAGGAATGTCACTGGGGCTTGCCAACTGCCAGGGTGATGGGTTCAGTCAGGCACTCTTTCCCAAAGGAGTAAGATGTACGTTGATAGAGCAGGACAACTTCTGGTCTCCTATAACCTCTACTCATTCATGTTTCCATAGATGTGATATGTGTGTACACAACTCTGTCTCCCTCCCCCCCACACATGCACACACAGACACACATACACACAGACACACACACACACACACACACACACACACACACACACACACACCATGCTGCCAATGGATAGGCAATGCTACAGCAATCCTTTTTCGGTTCATTTGGTAGTTGACTATACTGCATCATGGCAGCAGGCTGTTGATTTTGAACAGCAAGCACAGTTGTTACTGGAATGGTATCAAGTCACTTTATAATGACTAAACTTTAGAGATTATCCATGAAAGATTTGGGGATGATATCAAAGCAGCTAAGCTAAAGATAGTTCCAATAGACATTCCAATAATTAGCATAGAACTTTTGAATGAAAAATCAAGGTTAAGATCATGATTAAATATGCAGAATTCATTATATCTCTAATTTATAAGTTCAATGAGGCATTATCTAAATCATGACTAAGGAAATATTACTGTGAAATTTGGGGTCATTTAATTAGTGATGTCAAAGTTAAAAGATTTGAGAGAAAAAGAGATGGTTATGATTAAGGGTTAATCTCTTTTAAGTGAACAATTGGAAACCGTGGATCTGAAGATTCTTCCTATTTACAAAGGACAAGTGACCCTTGATGGAGGAGGGTTATCTGTCTATTGTGTTATTTTCATTGGTCAATAAAGAGACTGCCTTGGCCCCTTGATAGGACAGAAAATTAGGTAGGTGGAGTAAACAGAACAAAATGCTGGGAAGAGGGCTATGAGCCAGAAGCCATGGAGCCAGCCACCAGGTCAGACATGCTGAATCTTTTCCGGTAAGCCACCACCTCGTGGTGCTACAGATTATTAGAAATGGGTTAATATCAAGATATGAGAGTTAGTCAGTAACTAACTCTCTAGAGATAATGGGCCAGGCAATGCTTAAATGAATACAAATTGTGTGTTGTTATTTCTGGGATTAAGCTAGCCATGCGGGAGCTGGGTGAGGTGAAAAGCAGGCCTGCCCGCAGCTCCTTTCTACAGACCCTGGCAAAGCTGGTGTGTACAGGAATAAGGATTTTGTAAAGAAGAGCATTTGTTACAGTTTCAAACAGGATGTCAGCAGCAGTGATTACCACTGTCCTAACCTATGGCTCTTAGTAGTCTAAGGAATTCTTTTCTGGGCTAAGGATGCAGTTTCCTGGTTGACAACAGTCAGTGCTCTTTCAGAGGCCCTGGCTTTGGTTCCTAGCACCCATATGGTGACTCACAACAGCCTCAGGTTCAGGGCATCTCTTCAGAACTCTACAACCACATGGCATGTACATGGTGCACATACATACATATAACCAACATCCTGATATACATAAAACAAAGAAGGATTGAACCAGCTACCAGGGCTGAAGTGGGCCTGAGAAAGCAAGCTCCAAAGGGGTGGGAGCCTATTCAGTCCAAGGGCATTGGCAGATCAGGATTGAGTCAGCAACCTGGCCCAGAGTAGACCTGAGACAGTGAACTCTATTGGGACAGATAAAGGTGAGTAACAGTTGAGTGAGTGAGCCAAAGAGAGAGACCCCTGAGGGTCTGGATGTGAATCTGGGACCTTCAAGGGAGTAGAAATAAGTCAGGACCTCTGTGGGTATGGGCAAGAGTCTAGGACCTCCAATGAACTAGGCCTGAGCCAGGACCTCTGCTGGCCTGGCCGTGAATTTAGGGTCTCCGAAGTAGTAGGCAGGAAACAGCGGTCTCTACAGATCCAGGTGTGAGTCTGGGACATCAGAGGGAATAGGCCTGAGCCAGGACCACTGTGGGTCTGGGCATTGGTCTGTGACATCAAAGGGAATAGGCAGGAATTAGAAACCTCTGCGGGTCTGAGCATGACTCTGGGATAATGAGGGAGTAAGCCTGAGCCAGGTCCTCTGTGGGTCCTGGCATACCTAACCCTAGGAGCGCTGAAGGAGTAGACTGGAGCCAGAGACCTATGCAGGACCAACCCCAAGCCAAAGACCTATGCAGAAATGGATCCAGACCAGGATTTACAGAAACAGGTCTGAGTTGACAATGTAGGCTAGAGCAGGCCTTGCAGCAAACTGCAAGGGAGCAGAACAAATCCCAGGAGCTTTGAGCAATCTCCAGGACCACAGAGTGACCAATGGTGTAACTAGAACCCTGGCACTGACTGTACTATGAGGAACAACCATCTGAGCCTTGGATTCAGTGGCACCTAGAAGATTAATCAACAAAATCACAAACAGCCCCAACCATACCTATTAGAGGAAAAGATGAGTAGAAAAGGTAAGAACATATGCAACACCACAAAGAGCAACATGACACCAGTAAAACCTAAAGACCCTACAACAGCAAGACTTGAACAGTCAAATATAGATGAAGCAGAAGAAAATGATCTAAAAAGTAACTTCAGAAGAATGTTTGAAACTCTTAATGAAGAAATGAGAAATTCCCTCAAAGAAATGGAGGAAAAGAAAAAGAAAAAAAATTGGCAGACATGGCAAAGACCTGAAAGAAAGCCAAGAAAAATCAATCAAACATATAAAAGAAACTATTCAGGACTTGAAAACTGAAAGAGAGACAATAAAAAGAACACAAACCAAGGGAATTATAGAAACAGAAATCATGAGAAAACGATCAGGAACCACAAACGCAAACATGAAAAGCAGAATACAATCAATGGAAAAGAGAATCTCAGGCGCTGAAGATAGAACAGAGGAAATAGCCTCATCAGTCAAAGGAAACATTAAATCTAACAAAAACTTAACCCAAAATATCCATGAAATATGGGACACCATAAAAAGGCCAAACATAAGAATAATAAGTATAGAAGAAGGAGAAGAAGTTCAACTGAAAAGCACAGAAAATATATTTAACAAAATAGAAGAAAATTTTCCCAACCTAAAGAAAGATATGCCTATGAAGATACCGGAAGCTTACAGAACACCAAATAAACTGAATCAAAAAAAAAGGGGCCCTCGCCACATAATAATCAAACCACTAAACATACAGAGTAAACAAAGTATATTAAGAGCTACAAAGGAAAAAGACCAAGTAACATATAAAGGTAGATCTATCAGAATTACACCTGACTTCTTATTGGAGACAATGAAAGCCAGAAGGTCATGGTCAAGTGTTATGCAGATATTAAGAGACCACGGATGTCAACCCAGACTACTATACCCAGCAAAACTTTCAATCATCATAGAAAGACAAAACAAGATATTCAGTGACAGAACCAGATATAACCAATATCTAGCCACAAAAGCCAGGCCTACACAAAATACTAGAAAAAAAAAACAAACTTCAACCCAAGGAAGTTGGCTACATCAATAAAAACACAAGACAATTAATGGTCACATAGCAGTAAATCCCAAGGAAGGGAAAAAAGCACAAATTAACATCACCAACAATGAAAATTAAATTAACAGGAGATAACAATCACTGGTCATTAATATCCCTTAATATAAAAAGACTCAACTCACCTATGAAAAGTCACAGGCTAACAGATTGGATAAAAAACGGAATCCATCCTTCTGCATACAAGAAATACATCTAAACCTCAAAGACAGACAATGTCTCAGAGTAAAGGGTTGGAAACAAATATTCCAATCAAATGGACCTAAGAATCAAGAGGGTATAACTATCCTAATATCTAACAAAATAGACTTCAAACTAAAATAAATCAAAAGAGACAAAGAAGTACATTTCATATTAGTGACAGAAAAAATCCATCAAGAAGAAATCTCAATACTGAACATCTATGCCCCAAATATAAGGGTACTCTCATTAAATCCACATGATTATTTCATTAGATGCTGAAAAATCTTTTTACAAAATACAGCATCCTTTCTTGATACAGGTCTTGGAGAGAAAAGGGATACAAGGAACATACCTAAACATAATAAAGGCAATATACAGCAAGCCAATAGCCAACATCAAACTAAATGGAGAGAAACTCCCAGCAATCACACTGAAATCAGAAACAAGACAAGGTTATCCACTCTTTCCATATCTATTCAATATAGTTTTTGAGGTCCTAGCTAGAGCAATAAGACACCAAAAGGAGATCAAGGGGTTCCAAATTGAAAAAGAAGAAGTCAAACTCTCACTGTCCTGATGATATGATAGTTTACATAAGCGACTCCCAAAATTCTACAAAGGAACTTCTACAACTCATAAACACTTTTAGTAATATAACAGGGTACAATATTAACTAAAAAAAATCAATAGCACTCCTGTACACAGATGATAAAAGGGCTGGGAAATATCAGAGAAACGACACCCTTCACAATATCCACAAATAGCATTAAATATCTCGGAGTAACTTTAACCAAACAAATGGAAGACTTGTATAACAAAAACTTTAAATCTTTGAAGAAAGAAATTGAAGAAGACACCAGGAAGTGGAAAGATCTCCCATGCTCTTGGGTAGGTAGAATTAACATAGTAAAAATGGCAGTCTTACAAAAAGCAATATACAGATTAAATGCAATGCCCACCAAAATCCCAGCAAAATTCTTGACAGGCCTCAAAAGAACGGTACTAAACTTCATATGGAAAACAAAAAACCCAGGATAGCCAAAACAGTCCAGTACAATAAAAGAACTTCTGGAGGCATCACAATTCCTGACTTCAAACTCTACTATAGAGCTACAGTACTGAAAACAGCCCTGGTATTGGCATAAGAACAGAGAGGAGGACCAATGGAACAGTATCGAAGGAGGTGATTAATATATTTACCTTGTATATAGGTTACCTTAAATATTTATTTATTCTCTGATTTGTAGTTTGGATGTGAATTCAAAATAACCATCCTGTATAAGGCTTGGTGGTGCTGATTTTCAGGTTTTTAGAATAATGAAATATATCAAATTGGAGTGTGTGTGTGTGTGTGTGTGTGTGTGTGTGTGTGCGTGCACACTTGCACACACGAATGCACACATGTATATTTGGGTGCCTATACCCTTGTGTATGGAAGCCAAAATCAATGTCAAATGTCTTTCAGAAATACTCTTTCATAACTTTTACAGACAGTGTCTCTCACAGAACATGGAGCACATTGATGTGTTAGATTGCTGACCTGCAAGCTCCACAGACCAGCATTTTCCCCCTTCCTCAGAGCAGAGATTAGAGGCATGCACAACACCCATGTTTTCATATAGGTTATAGAGATTCGAATTCAGATCTTCATGCTTGCTCTTCAAGTCCTTTGCTCTCAGCGCTTTCTTCTCGGCCTGACAAGCAACTTTTATGTTGTATGAAATTTGAATTTTCACTTCATAATAGCAGCCCTGGAGACTGGGAGAGTATGGAATGCGAGGCAGTCAGTTTTACAACCTGGCAAAGCCAAGCCAGGGTAGGATGCTGACTGAGGCAGAGAATAGAATGTGTAAAAACTTTATAGAAAGCAAGACACTCCTTTCCCTTCCTTTGGCTAAGTAAACAGTGCAATGCAGCCTTCCATATCAGCTAATCCTTACCTTTCCCTCTGATACTCATTTGTAATTTTCTCAGTCACACATGGGTTTGACTCTTCTTACAGTTTATTTTAAAATTTTCTAGATGCTTGACCCTGTCTAGTCTATAAGTCACTAGACAAACTTGGCTTTTGGTAATTTTCTACTCTAAACTTCAAGTTTGGCTGCTAGGGGAAGCTTGACTGAGTGATGGTAGCAGATAGTTAAACTACCAGTAGGGAGTCTAGTGTGTTCTGCTTATCTGTAATTAGACGTACATTGACTCAGGACAATTTTATTTTGAAAATGAGACATCTGATTTTTATCTCATACAATGTTCATCTGACACAAGATGTTTTACTAAGGAAAGACAAGACTCTGCATAAGTCTTCTTTTTGCCTGCTAATTATGGTAGATTGGGTACTTAGGCAGAGGTCTTTGGTCTATGAGTTTGAAATTAAGAAAGTTTTTGTCACAGGTGTTGCCTAAAAATATAAATAAGAGCCACTAAAACTGAGCTTAAGCTGCTATTGTTTAAACAGACATTCTAAGGTGGGAGATAAGATATTTGTAATTCAAGAGTAGTTGATTTTCTTCTTCTGTTTTATTTGTTTGTTTGGCAAATTATTAGAAGAATAAACTGATCCTGTGAAAATTGTTGCTATTCACATTTTAGCCAAAATCAGATAGACTTCATTAGTTAAGTAGCTGTCAACTGGTCCATTATGTATCCCGGAGGAGCTCTTTATCATGGGAAGGGCCATTCCTACAGTTGGCATTTCTGCATGAATTAGTACTAGTTGTCAGGGAAGACATTACAATGAAGGTGACATTTCTTGTGGTAACATTTTAGTAAAATGTGTTTGTGTTCCTGACTTTATCTTATTTATAGGAATTTGAATCTTGAAGGCAAATATATGTCTAATTCCATCTTGCACCCAGCCACCAAAATATTCTTAGAGTATAAGGTAGTTTTTCAAGTGCAAAGCAATTGCTCCTTGGTGGCATTGAATGCTGTCCTGATCATCCTATGATCATCTGAGAGGAGCGGTTTCAATTTGGTATTGAAATTTGTTGTATGGGCATTTCTATGAGCGATGTTGAAAAAAAACTGATGGTCCTACCTATGGTAGGATGAGTTATCTTACTTCAATTAATTATAAAACATTCCCCACCACAGACATTCTCACAAGTCAATCTGATCCAGGAAATACCTCAATTAAGACGATCCCTTCCCAGGGGTCTCTAAGCTCTGTCAACTTGACAGTTCAAGCTAGCTAGAAAAGTGGGTTACAGCAAAATAGAAAACCCTTTGCTGTAGGTATGAGATGCTATCTAATGTCTTTCTTCGTTTGTTTGTTAATGGTCTACTAAGTTTATACATTCCAAAGCTGTTTTTTTATTGTTATGTTTTTGTTTAATTTTCTTTTGTCTATTTTTTCCTGGTAGTGGAAGACTGTTAGGCTGGACATAGAGATGAACAATGAATGCATATTAAGGAAACCAAAGACAGTACAAGATGGGGTGACTCCAAGACTGCAACATACCAGTTCTATATCATTTCAAGATTCTAATAAGACCTTGAAATTTTTTTCCCACTCTGTGAACTACTAAGGAAAAATAAATAGTTCTCAGTGAGAAGGAAAAAGATGGCTGATGAGTTTCTCTGTTAATTGTCTCCCCACAGAAATACTAAGCTGGACAGTTTAGTGTACAATCAAAGGTGTTCAAAAATCAATTTGAGAGCATAACAACCACTATAGGCATAGTAAAATGAAACAATATATTGAAAAAATTATGAAGTAAAGAGTTGTCTATATCACCTATTTCACAACTCTAAGTGGCCAAGCTTAGAGAGAGATGCCTCTTGCTAGGAGGAGGAAAAATAGTTAAGTCCACATCTTCGACTTGTAGCCCAGAACTGAGAAAAGCCCTATGACTCCTACTAGCAAGTTGGCCAACCAATACAGATTGAATTCTGAGAATTGTTTCAGACAAGACATGTGACTGCAGTATTTACCCCCTCTCCAACTTCGTGGACTTAGTGAAAGCAGCAGTCTTCACTGCCTGTACATGTCATGAAAGCCAGCATGAGGCTTCCGTTGTTACCTCATAGCCAAATACATCCTACCACCCAGCACCAGCTTACAGAGCTACAGCCCAGCCCAGGCCTAATGTAGACACCTGTGTCCCAGTGGAAGAGAGTTCTTTGACTGAGGTCATTAGAATCCTTGTCACAGATCTTGCCATACCTCTTTCCTTCTGAGATTACACAAACTTCTTAAAAGAAAATGGTGTGTCTTCCAAATAATCTTTAAATGGCTTCTTTTAACATATATGAAGTTTTTGAAAACTCAAAAGAAAGGCATCCAAGGTAAATAAAAGAGTAAAAATAATGAAAGGGATTGCATGATCAAATATTAAATGACTAGTATGAGAGATCAGATGGGGGAGTTATTAAGCGATGATGTGAAGACTCTAAAGAGCTGGAATTTAAGGATGATTTGAAACAGATGAAACATCCAAGCAGGACCTGGAGTATGTGTGAGTGGGTATGATAAGTAAATCAGAATGCAAAGGCAATATGTGATCTGCGGACCCGCAAAAAAGACAAATGACACAGATCATATATGGTTGAATATAAGCTTTGGAATATGTGTTAAATGTTAAACTTTGGTTTTAGGGATCATAAAACTTTTTTTCATGAAAGACAAGAAAAAAGTAGGTAGAATGGGATGGCATATGCAGTGGGAATTCCTGGAGGCTGAGAAGTTGTCTTATTGCTAACAACTATTTTGGCAAAACATTTTAAAGAATAGCATTAATACAGGAAACAGGAGGCAGGGCGGCAGAAATGAGCATATGCTACATTAGTCATTTTTTTCTTGCTTTTGTATATGAAAATTACCAGACAAAGCAGTTTAAGGGGGAGGGTTTGTTCTGGCTTACAGTTCCTGGAGGACAGAGTTTACCATGGAAGGGAAGTATGGGAGGAGCAGGAGATCTGCTGATCAATCTGAATCCCTAGTAAGGAAGCAGCGAAGGAACAAGAAGTAGGGCTGCTCTCTAAAACCTTAAGGACCATCTCCAGTAATCCAAGTCCTATAGCCAGGCTTCATATCCTAAAGATTCCTTAATTTTCTCAAACAGTACCCATGGCTGTTCTAACACAGGAGTTTGTACAGGAACATTCCGATTAAAAACCTAGGCATATGGAATTTGGAGACTGGGTGTAGCTAAAGTTACAGTGCATTCATGTTAAACCTACTGAGTTTAGTGTAACAGTCTTTAAAAATTGACTCGAATCAGTATAGCAAGGTATCAGTAAAATGATCACTCCGAGAAAAGCTGATTTGGAAAAATTGAAGCCCATAGCTTAGTTTTGAAGAGTTCCTCTTGGAGGTTGGTACCTGTAGAGATGTTTGAAGAAAGAATCCCTGAGCAAGGCAAAGGTTCTGCTCATCTCAACCCTTCTATTCAGGATCAACTGAATGTAGAGGAAACACAGGATTGAAGTGGTAATTCCAAATGCAGGGCGGTGTTGGCAGTTCCAGCTTCAGGAGAGAAGGCTGCAACTATACTGCAGGAGGTACGCAATATATACTAGCACGTGCAGCAGGCACAAGGACACAGAAATGTTTTGCATAACAAAGTTTATTGTTGTGTAAAAGCTTTATAGAACAAGTGGGAAAATTCAGGACAGAGAAGACTTGGATAAACAGGTTTATGATACTTTTCAATGTAGAGAAGTATATTCACTATATACTAAAATATGTATAAGTATTAGGTCACAAGCATAAGAAATCAAAGATATTTAAGAACCCAGAGTGCATGGATTTAGTTGGAGAGTAAAAGTGGGGGTTTTTGTTTTTGTTTTTTAACAAACATACAAAATTTCCCCTTCCCAAATATTTGGTGGGTGATTGGGGGGGGGGGGGAGGAAAGGATGTGGATTTAACAAAGTTTTGAAATAGATAAAAAGATGAAGCTGTTTCTTGTGGATGTGGGGCTCCTGAAATGATGAGAACCTGTGGCCCTGCAGCAAGGAGTGTTTTTTGCTAGTAGGATAGGCATCCTGCTGTGTCCCAATCATGAATGGCTCTGGATTCTTGATTGATCCTTGAAATGCTTAATTAAGGAATGAAATCTTAACTCAATATTTAATAAATCATTTGTGAAATTGTTTGACTTTTCCTGTGAAAACAGGCCATTTTGTCATTCTATAATTCTTAACTTTGATTTCTCAGGATATTGGTTCTGTGTATTCTTTAACAATATAGGAGAATTCAGAATGCTTATCTTATACATATAACAGTATACTATTTTAAGATCATATTTGGATTCAAATGCCTTAGAAAACCTTGAAATTTCTTTTTATGTTCTTAACTTTTTTTCAGTTTTTAAAGAATTGTTTATAGACAGATTTAATATTATTCTTCAATATTAAGCAAGCAAATCATCTTTGCTAAGCTAAACATATGCTTACATTTTTAGTAAGTAATAAAATAATCTCAACTAATGAGGTGACTTTATGCTAATATAAACAGAGACTGGAGTTTTTTCAACTGTCAGCTTCCCATTAAACCACCATGACCCATGTTAATGGATTGGGCTTTCTTATCTGTTGCTATCTGAGAGAACATCATTTTAAAAATTCAGGGCATCTGGAAGAAGGAAATATTTGTTTTCTGACACCTTTCTGTGTCAAAATAGCTGTACAAAAGCAAATTAAGGAAGAAAGTGTTTTGTTCGGTCCATAGCTGAAGGCTACAATCTACCACGCTGAGGAAAACATTATGGCAGGAGGACGAGGCCGCTGGTCTTATTGCACCCACAGCCAGGAAACAGAGGGAAATGAATGTTCACATGAAAGAGGTTCTCCTTTTTGCATTGATTCCAGTCAATGGTATGGTGCTATCAACATTTTTGATGTGCCTTCTAAATTAATCTAATCTAGAATAGTCCTCATAGATGTGGTCAGAGCTTTGTGTTCAAAGTTATTCCTTATCTGTTCAAATTTATGATTGGTATAAGTCATCAAATTTCCATCCTTGTCTTTTTGACATTCAACCATATCACTTTTAAGCCAGTATGTTCCATACTTTACTAGCATAGATTCATAACTAATTCTACAACACAATATGCATAAAAATCACTATGTATTTTTAATAGCACAAACCTGTATAAACATTCAAAGTAGGAGTCTCTTCTGAGATATAAAATGATCTTTTAAACCTGAGCTATAGAATCAAGAACAAGCTACAGTGTTTTAATACACAATGGCATAAATGAATATCCCCACTCCAAAAGGGTAGAATAGAAACAAAAAGCAAGGAAAGATCAGACAGGCAAGAACCAAACCCAACAGGGAAAACTCTAAATCCTTAAGACTCAAGAGGGAATTGTCTACTCCAAAGGCCTGTAGGCAACCTTTTCAATCCAACTCTGATACCTCTGTCACACATAGTATCTCTCTTGGGTCAACTTTCAGCTTCCTTCAATGCCTTCAGCTTTTCTCAATAACCTCCCATGATTATGGTATTATTGACAACCTAGTATCTACATTTCAACTTAGGCTTTGCCTTTATAACTTCTTCCAGTGCCAGCCCACTCCAGTGAGTCCTTTCATAGAATCTGAACCCATAACACACAAGTGTTCTCAGCAGTGTTTGGAAAGCATTCTATGTATGTTGCTATGATCCCCTATTCTTACATCTTTCGTGTCTATCAGTTGAGTGTTCTCCTGTCAGGATGGCATATATCCTTGTTCACACTGGACAAAAGTAGCTTCTTTCAGCCTGGATGGCTAATTTTTTGGAGCAGGTAATATTTCAGTTCAGGATGACCCATTCCAAAGGGATTTGTTTCCTTCTAATTCAGAATTTTTCACCAGTGCACTCTCACTCTTGGTATACCATTCCTATTGTCTGTGACTTTGAATGTGCTCAGACTTCTTTCCTAGAAAAACCTGACTTTTTAAATTTTCTCTTCATTCTATTCCACTATAGATATAAAAAAGCAGAGATCATTAAATGCCACAGCCTGAATGCAATGTTATCTTAATCTTTCCTCTGCCAAACAATGAGTTCACTTATTTAAAATACAGCCTCACACAAGTTCTCAGAGCATGGGCAGAATTTTACCACATCCTTTTTCCATATTTGAAAGAATGGCTCTTAGTTTAGTTACGTGAAGATCCCTGTTCCCCTTAAAAGCCCACAAGCCAAGCCTTCACTATCTACATTTCTCTTGTAGTCTGGTTCTCTAAATTCCTACCAAGTTGGCTTGTTGGTATCTTCTTAAATAATATAGGGCTTTTCTGGTTTCAAGTTCAAACCTATTATACCTTCCTCTTGCAATACTACTTCAAAGGCCTGCAAATGACATCATCACAGCCCTAGTCCCACCAGATCAGGTTATGTATGTGTTACTGTCCTCCTTGCTGCATCATAGAGACTGAAAAGAGCAATTTACAGGATGCAGAGCTTATTTTATCCTGCATTACAGGGGATGCAGTTAAATATGATGGAGAAGATGCAGTCATGGGAGCTGAGGCTCTTCTTGACACCTAGTCAGAATGGAGAAAGAATGAATTCCTATGATCAGCTAATTTTTAATTTTTAATATAATCTTAAACCCCTAGAATGGTGGGTCCTCACAACTTCAACTAACCTAACTTGGAAAATCCCTCACTGAGTTTTACCTCTAAGGTGTTTCTAGATCCTGTCAATATGACAAGCAATATAGACCTTCACTGGGTGATATGAATCTTTATTGAGACTGGAGTTTCAATAGCTAGGGAAGTTCTTTCAGTGTGAAAATCTGGTTGTTTGAGACATATTTCATTCAATTTTATAACTGAATTATTTCCTATGCTGGGATCATAATCTTTTACCACATTGAAAGCAAAATTATATGAAATATTTGCTCTTGGCTTTGAGTGGAAGAGGTACAAATTGCAGGGTTTTTACCTAGAAAGTCCTAAACTAGGATATACTGGTATAAATTTCTTTTTTTAAATGCTTTAGTTTTGTGTCTATTGGTGTTTTGCTGTGCACTATACACATGTGGTATCCATGGGACCCAGATCCTTTGGACATGGAGTTATACTTACGAGTGCCTTGTGGGAGCTGAACTAGGAGCCTCTGAAAGAGAAGCATAAACTTCTAACTGCTGAGCTATCTCTCCAGCTCCTGCAATGTATTTCTTTTTGTTATTCAAATAATAGGGGAAAAAGGATTGAGCTTATGTGACAGCCATGTTTGTTTATGAGTTTTAGAGACTGCAAATGCAAGCACTTAGGATGGGGGGATAGAAAGTGAAACTATCGTGTCAAATATTTTCCTTTTTCGGGATCTGATTGAGTTGAATATGTGTTTAGGATAATTGGCTCTTAGACTTCAGTGAGCTGAAAAGAAGGAAAGATTATTTAATCAAGGTACCGTAGAAGCATGTATAAAGCTGTGTTTTAAGGATGCTTGAAGCATACCTAGCTTAATCTTCCCATGTTAAGGTACTCCACTCATTGATGAGCCACTCATATTTCATTTTCTAATATCAAACAAGGAATAAGGCAGTTTAGAAATGCTTTTGCCACTGTGTTACTTATTAGTCTAGCAAGAGAAGTTCTGAAAGCAGCCAGTGGGCTTTTTAGCAATTATAAGTGATACAGTAAGTGAGGAGGAATGTAAGAACCAGAAAACTAGATTAGAAAGAATGGCTTGAAAAACAATGAATACAGACAGATATTAAATGATTTTGTATGATTTCATGAGATCTTTGTTCTATATTGAGCTAAAGAATTACATGATGATTTTAAAAAGAAAAGTTTTCACTCTAATAAAATGTGAAGACCAGGAGTAGAAATTTGTAGGCATGGTATGAAGGGCTAACAGTATTCACAAATCTCAAATCCAATTATCCAACAAAATTGACTTTAAAGTAATCAATGCTAAGTGTATTCCTTATCTTATCAAGCTTCATTTCCTTCTACTTGGGTTCTAAGAGAAATAATGATTAATATTCCTACCTGTATCCTTAATTAAAAAATCCCTCATGTCCTATTTAGGGTTGTCTTGTGAGAGACCACATAGCATGAATTACGTTCTCCCTTCCATTGACCTAGGACTGTTCATAGTAAAAGTACACTCTCAGATCTGCTTAATCTCTAGAACCTCATAAATCATCCATGTTTAAGATTCCCCTTTTTGTTTGTTTTCTGAGAGGTAAACCACTTTGAGGATTTGGCTGCTTCATTCACTTGTTTGATATAAGAGGAGTGTGTGCAAAGGTATAGGAATCACTAATGGTGCAGTAAAAGTCTATGGAGATGCTTGTTGAGGGCATGCTATTTAGTTCTTTCTTACAGTCTATGGTGATTTGCTCATGAAAATCAAAGAGTTCAGAGTAGATCTATCAAAGGGAAAGATACTGAGTGGGATAGGTGTAAAGTCATTGAGCACAAGAAAATAGGAGAACAGATCAGTGAAAAAGACCAAACAAGGAACATACCTAGTCTGCCTCACCTTTTACAGTTTGTAGGTGGAAGGAATAGAAGAGTCAAAAGGAATAGAAAATGCCCCATGAATGCTTAATCTTAATGTGACTATGTCTTTTGTTGTGCATGGATACAATGTTTGTAGGAAAAGTAAATGATATAAAGAACCAGTTTATTGGTAGTTGATTTCAGAAGCTAAGAAAGCCTATGGGGCATTTTTTTTTTGATTGATTGATGATTGATGTAGGAGGGGGAGTGTAGCAAGGAGGCGGCTTGTTGGTTCCCGACTGTTCAGCTCCAAAACAATCAAACAGAAACTGTATTAATTAAATTACTGCTTGACCACCTACATATTAAATTAACCCATTTCTGTTAATCTGTGTATTGCCATGAGGCTGTAGCGTACAAGGAAAAGTTATGTCTGGCTTCAGCAGGGCTACATGGCTTTTCTCTGACTCTACCCTTCATTTTCCCAACATTCAGTCTAGTCTTTCCCACCTAGCTCTGCTCTGCTATAGGCTCAAAGCACTTCTTTATTCATTAATAGTGATCACAGCATACAGAGGGAAATCCCACATCAGGGGAGAGCTTAGTCTACTGTAGGTGCTGCCACTTTGTAGATTTTCCACAGCAAACCTCAGAGAGACAATCCCACAATACAAATCACCTTCTCTAAGCTCTATCTACTTATGTGTCAAGCTGATAAAAATTAACTAACAAATACATAAAAGTTAGCCATCTAGAAGCAAGACCATTATTTTTAATAAAAGCCATTTTCTAAAGTTCTCAAAATGGATTGGATGATATGATAATATCCTGGGTGATTTTGATCTGCACTCAAAAAAAAAACAAAAAACAACCTAGTAAAATGCCAGGGTTCTCCGACCCCAAGAGGATGCAGTTGAGTTGGAATCATATGGAGACAGAGGGCTGGAAAGAGGCCCAAGTCTGCATAAGGATAGTTCTGCATGGGCTGACTTAGCATTGTGAAATTAATGTAAATCAGCAGCTCCTGTAAGTTAAACACTGGATTGTAGATAAAAAGAACGGCTTCCTTTAGGAGCTGGAGGGTGTTCTTTCTGCTTCCTTCCTTTCAAAATGGGTGGCAGATTGCCTATATTTTAATTAATTTCTATTTGCTAAGCCATGAAAATGAGTAAGCCTCTCACTAACCTATGTTCATTGCACAGAGAAGCATGTGTTAGGCAGGTTTCCTGATACTGCCGGAGAATTAATGTGAGTCAAGCACAAAAATCTGTTGGGGTTATTGAAGGCTGACAATGGTGCTTCTAATGTGTGTTTATAATACACATTTTCTCCCTTACAGATATTTCATTATCCTGATGCATTTGCCAATTTTGGATGTCTTTGTTGTTGCAGATACAGATGTGGTATATAAAACCGACAATGGACACGTTATTAAACTGAATACAGAAACAAATGCTACCACATTGTTATTGGAAAACACAACTTTTGTAAGTAATGAATAATTAATTTTGTTCTGCATTCCAGTCCTCACCAGCAACCTCTCTATTGCTATGTATGTATCTATAACTCACCTATAGTTTAGGTAGAGAATTGGGATCAGGGTCTTACAAGATTTGTATAAAATGCTCTTCTCACTTCTCCCATTGTCTCCCCTAGTGGGTAGGTTCAGTTTTTTTCCGTGGAAATGCAGAATTTCCCTAGTACATTTGCTGTAGAGGTGCCATTGTTGTCTAATGTTTATTTCTTTTATACCTTAGTCAGGGATAGCTGACAGTGGCTCTGGGGTTTCTTACTGGGGCCTCTATTTCATTTCTTCACTGTGGATTACTTTTTTTTTCATAGCCAACCTTATAGGATATTTGAGAGCAGGTCCTTCAGTGTTTCTAGCATTTCCCTTGCTGTTTAACATTGCTATGCTGCTTTTGCTGATCTTTGTGCTCATGTGAGCCTTAGGTTCGCCTTTTCTTCTAGCCATTTGAAGAATTCATTGGAATTTCTATGATTGTATTGACTCTGTACATTGGTTTTTGACAACATATCCATTTTTATAATCCTGACTACTAGTGAGCATTGGTTTAGTATCTTTTTAATTATTTCTATATTTTGAAGATTTATTGTAGCAGTCTTTCACTTCCTTGGTTAAGTTAGTTTATTACACATTCTCTTTCTGGTTAAGGTAATTTTGTTTTGTTCATTTTCTATTTTATTTTATTTTTAAAACAATCTTATTTTACATAGCAATACCAGTTCCTTCTCCCTCCTTTCATCCCACTCCCCCCATTTTCCCACCCTTATCCCCATCTACTCCTCAGGGTGAGGCAGAGAGCAAGGAAAGGGTGCCTAAGTTAGTTTAAACTCTCCCTCTCCTCTCTCTGTCTCCCTCTTTCTCTGTAGAACAGATTGACATCAGATGTCTTCTTCCACAATTGTCTTCCACCTTATATTTGAGATGGGTTTACTTCCCTGTATCTGGAGCTCACCAGTTTGTTATCCTGGATGGCCAGCAAGCTCTAGAAATCATTCTTTTTCCTTCTATCCCTAGAATTCCAGGTGTGTTCTGTCCCAAGCAGTTTTTTACATGGATATTAGGATTCTAAAGTCAGAGCCTCATGTTTGCAGGGGCAACATATTTCTAACAGAGCAATCTCCCTTGTTAAAAGTGTTTATCAGATCTAAGAATTTTCTGGCTTAGAAAATCCTTCTAGGAATCGGATTTTGTCACCAGCTATAGGAATGCTTTTAGTTTTTTCTTCCGAATTTGTTTGGATTTTATTCTCTGGTGTTATTGCTATTACTGATTTTTGAGCAAAACCTTGAACAAGGCTGGAGAAATAGTTTTGTTTTCTTACTGATTTTAACAAAAAGCTTTCAATTTCCCCATT
This sequence comes from Myodes glareolus, assembly GCF_982192425.1. Classification (NCBI taxonomy): domain Eukaryota; kingdom Metazoa; phylum Chordata; class Mammalia; order Rodentia; family Cricetidae; genus Myodes; species Myodes glareolus. The sequence continues at coordinate 100,769,032 of NC_142030.1, forward strand.
TGGCATAGGACTGGGAGTACAGTCTTACATACAGTCTTTTTGTGTTGAAGTGCATTCCTTCTATTCCTAGTTTCCTCAGAGGTGTTATTTTGTCAAAGCTTTATCGCTTTATCTGTGTGATGTGATCATGTGATTTTTGCCTCTGATATGTTGCATTTTATTTATGCTTTAGCATATTGCTGAACTAATTCTGTAGCCTGAGAATGAAAGTTACTTGGTCATGGTATATTGTTCTAGTTTTCTGTCTTTTGCTGTGAAAAGTACCATGATCTAAAGCAGCTTAAGGGAGGAATGGTTTCATTCTTCTTACAAGTCTAGGTCACTGTCCATCACTGAAGGAAGTTAAGGAAAGAACTCAAGGATGAACTGAAGGTAGGCTGGATTGCTACTCCACACACCATTGTCCAAGGAAATCACTTCACAGTCAAAGTGAGGGATTACCAAGGATGACTCGTGCTGGCTGGAAGGCAGACTCATGCTCACCTAGATTTTACATATGTAGAACTTGACCACTTGCCTATGGAATGGTAGTGCTCAGAGTGGGCTAGAACTACCCACATTTCAATTAACAATCAAAACAGTCTTTCACAGCCTGGCACACATACTAACTTGATCTAAGCAATTCCTCAACCCAGGCTTACCTTTCAATTTTCTCTAGGTTATGAATGTTGACACTTAAAACTAGCCAGGACAAGTATTATTTTTGTAATGTATTTGTGAATTTGTTTTGCAAAAGTTTTCTTGGGAAAATTTAACTTATGCTATCTGGTAAATTGTACTATTTTTTATGTTGTAACTTATCTAGTTTTGTCTTCATAGAATGAGTTTGGTGATATTCTGTCTCTTTGTGTTTTATGATACATCTCCTCAGTGCTAGATCTTAAAGATTTCTTAAGATTCTACAGTGAGTACTCTTGTTCCTGGGATTTTCTTTGATGCAAGGCAATTATTTAGGCTTGACTCTCATGTATTGCTGTGAATATATTTATAATTGTTCGTGTCTGTGCTGGTTAGTTTCATTGTCATCTTGATACATCCCAGAGTCACTAGTTAAGAGGAAACCTCAAGTGAAAGATTATCACTATTGGATTGGCCTGTGACTTATCTGCAAAACATTTTCTTGATTGATGTTTGATGTGGGAGGAGCCAGCCTGTAATGGGTGAGGGCTAGAGTTTCTATTGATGTGAAGAGACACTAGGACCCTGGCTATTCCTATAAAGGAAATAATTAATTAAGGTGACAGGTTATAGTTTCAGACATTTAGTTTATTTTCATCAGGGTGGGTAGCAAGGTGGCCTACAGGCAGACATAGTGCCAGCTACATCAGAAGGTAACAGGAAGTGGACTGACATACTGGGTAGTAGCTTGAGCATATATGAGATCTCAAAACTTACCTCTACAGTGCCATAATTCCTCCAACAAAGCCATACCTCCTAATTGTGTCATGCCTCATGAGATTATGGGGTCAATTACATTCAAACTACCAAAGGGTGCTAATGGATTATATACTAAAAGAGGCTCAGTGGTTAAGAGCATTGGATACTCTTCCAGTGGAACTGGGTTTGATCTCAATCATCTACATGGTGGCTTCCAACTCAGTAATTCCAGTTCCAGAGGCTATGATGTCCTCTTCTCCCCTAAGTATACATCAGGCATGTATTGATTCTTGGGCATATGCATGTAGACAAAACACTTACATATAAAATAAACTTTTTTAAGAAAAGAAAGTCTAACAAGCCATGGAGAAAAAGTCATTAAGTTAAACAACAGTTATAAATGTGTGTGTGTGTGTGTGTGTGTGTGTGTATGAATGTGTGTGCATGAATGTGTGTACATGTTTAAATTATTGAGTCATTAGAAACAAAGAGGTGACTTGGCAACATACCCAGATCATGAAGACCTGTGTTTCATTCATATCGTGGGACCCACATGGTGGCATGAGATAATTTTCAAGTTGTTTTCTGATCTCCACATATCTGACATCCATATATATAGGAACACTCACAATATACACATAATATAATAATAATACAATAAAAGATGAGTTAATAAATAAGAGATAATAATTGCATTTCTGTTTTAATGATTCTTATCTACAAATAATTGCTGTGGGTGCTACACTTCATAGTACTTAAGGAAAAATTTGTATGACAGCCTTCCTACTCTCTAAGAGAATGCACCTCCTTTGAGAAGATAGTATCAACCTTTATAAAGGATTGTAGAATGCAAGATGGGGCAGCTGTTAGCATTTCTTCACTAGTGAAGGACCATGAGACATGAGAGAAGGTACAAGAACCTTTGAGAGGTACAAGAACCTTTGGAAAAGAAGCTCTCTATAGAATACGACAGTAAGAAGGAAGAAGGGGTTGGGCATGGTGAGGGTATGATCATGATGTCCAGAGAGAAGTCAGTGTGGCTGATCTTCTGCAGTTTTCCTTTCTGGAATAAAGATTATACACATTTTCATATGGTATAGGAGGTCCTTCTGTTTATATGTTGCTTCCATTGGTTGAATAAAAAAACTGCCTTGGCCTTTTGATAGGGCAAAACTTAGGTAGGCATGGAGAAGACAGAACTGAATACTGAGAAGAAGGGCAGACAGCAGACACAATGGAGCTTCTGCCTGAGACGGACACTGGTTAGAATCTTGACGGTAAGCCACAGTCATGTGGCAATACACAGATTTAATAGAAATGGGAAAAACCAAGACATAAGAGTTAGCCAATAAGAAATTAGAGCTAATGGGCCAGGCAGTGTTTAAATGAATACAGTTTCTATGTGATTATTTAGGGTATAAGGTAGCCAGGCAGTCAGGGTAACAAGCAGTCAGATCCTCCTATTACATTCATGCCCTTCTTTCTCTGTAGGTAAACTTTGTAAAGGGCCTGATCTCATCCAGTAAGGATGGGTTTAAGAGATACAGTGTGGGAATATTCTTAACATATAAGACTGAGTCCTTCTGGTTGCACTACCTAGTTTGTATGAATGAAATATTTATTTTGATCATAAATGGCTTTTATTTTCTTTAAAATTTATTAGTTATTTTAGTGGTCTTATCATATTAAAAAAAGAAGTATTGAGTTTATCATTCTATCATTCCAATTCTTGTATTGTTAGTGCATAGTATTAATTAATTAGTGCATAGTATTCCATCTCATCCCATTAATATATCCTCCATGTGCTAATTATCACAGTTTATCTGTGTTGTGTATTTATTCTTTTTAATTTCCTTTTACATCTGTTCATATTCTCCTCTATGTTACCTGTTATGATTAACACAGCCACATTTAGCAAATGTTCTAATTACTATTCTTAAATGATGCATAGGATTCTTAAATTCATATGTGATATGATCCAGTTAAAAAGTTTATGAGTCTCAAAAGGGTTAGAATGCAATGGAGAGAAGGGAGAAAAGTAGAGTTTAGGAGAAGGGAAGATGGTGTTTAGTAGCAACTAGTTCACTAAAACTTGAAACAGAGAGAAAAAAGTAAAGTACCAAGATATGATTTCAAAAGAAGCTTTTTTTTTTATTTCTTCTAACTCTAAGATAGCACACTGTTAAGGTCAGTTCTGTTTTAAAGTTCATATGAAGTTAATATTTTGATTTAACATCTCTCTTAAGTCAATGTATTAAAAAAGAATTTATTAGAATTAAGAGGTAATTACTCTTCATAATAAGAAATATTTTAATTGTATTTGTAATCCATCAGGATAATTATCACTGAAGAGGTATCTAGTAAAATAATGGCAAATCAACTGAGAAACCTCATTGATAAATATTGTTTTCCAATGTATAGCAGAATATTCTGATGCTTAGAAAACATGTTACACTAAAGTATGTCAATTTGTGTATTTTAAAAAGCTTTTCTCTACTCTGTGTGTCTGTGTGTATGCCACGAGTGTTCATTTTGGTCATGGAGCTCAGCAGAGAGCATTAGATCTCCTGGAGTTAGAGCTGTAGGCAGTTGCAAGCAGCCTGATGTGGGTGCTGGAAACCAAACTTGGTTCCTCTACAAGAGCAACAAAGTGTGTGTGGCAACCATGTCATATCTAGCTCCTGATTTTCTTTTAAAGTTAAAATAATTTGATAATATGTTTTTCTTTAACTATTTTAAGCACATCTTAAATATGATAACTGATTACTTTAAGTTGTGTAATGATAGGTTGGATAATCTGAGTCAGAATGATATTGGATATAACTGTGAAAAATACATAATTTTCATGAAATAAATGGCCCCACACCATTCTTTGTGATTTGAGTTAGGCTAACTTCTAAGGAAGGAGAGTCCTGAAAACTTACCACTCCTTAAATATGAGGCTGGAAAAGAATTTTAGCTCAAAAACTGTTCTTTACCAGTCTAATCATATAGAAATGTTATTTCTAGAGCCAGAACTAATTCATACAGAAGAACATGATAAGCAGAATCAGAAATATCACCCGTGTGTCAGCTGTAATCCTTTTATTATTAATAATGTGAGCATTGGCAGTGGTCTTGAACAAACAAACAAAAGCCATATATAATTTTGTCAAATTGCTTTCTGAAATTACAAAAGGCTTGGAAATAAATATCCAAGTTTTGTGTTCTTAAGTATGGAGAGGGGTACTGCTACGGAAAGTAACAGTATAAATATATACTATATACTATATATATATATATATACATATACTATATATATATCAGGGCTAGAGAGATGGATCAGTGATTTAGAGCACTTGCTGCTCTTCCAGAGCACCGAGGTTTGTTTCTCAGCATCCATATCTGGTGGCTCACAACCCTCGGTAATGCCAGCTTCAGGGAAATTCATACCTTTGGCCTCTGTAAATACTAGGACTTGGGCATAAATACTCACTTACAGACACATAGCAATACATAATTAAAACAATGAAAATAAATCTTAAACATACATGTTTAAATAAACACTTTAAAATTAATCTGAATCAGAAATAAAGCCATTTGTAAAAAGAGAATGTATTTCAAAAAAAAGATTGTAGCTAGACCAACTTAGTTCAACTGTTTATTGACTATTACCAAAATAGTAACACAGGCTAAATCTAGTGAGTGTATATCTTTTTGGTGTATAAACAACTTCAGTCTACATTAAGACTCTCATACATTTTCATAATGGTTATGATTTTCTATATTGTTTTCTTTGCTATGCCATTGTGAATACAAAATGAATTATGATACAGTTTATAAGAACATAAAAGCAGGAAAATCAGTAGTGGAAATTCTGTTTCTCCCCTCACACATCTTGGGCACCCACTAATTTTAAAATTTAATTTTAAAATGTGAGAAGATACTTCAGTTGTCCTCGTGTGTTTCAAGGACAGTGTGTTATAGTCTTGTCTGAGTTATACACAGAGTTCTTCCTTTGAGGAGAATGTGGCTAAAATATCTCCAAATATTTCAACCAAAATTATCATGAAGAATAAGATAGAGGCTCGCTTCTACTAAGTTAACATTCACAGGGCCAGTGCAGTTGGAATTGTTCTCAAGGACAGGTAAGATGACTCATCTGATAAAGAGGCTGTGTACAAGTCTGTAAACCTGAGCTCTGTCCTTAGGACCTTGATAAATTGGGAAGAACTAACTCCACTGAGCTGTCTTCTGTCTTCTACACAGCTGCTGTGGCACAATCACTCCACATCCCTCTCTCTCTCACACACACTAATAATAAATATAGTCTAAATGAAAGCATCATCAATAGTGTCCATTGTTGCTAATAAACACAGCAAATAAATACATTTGAACATCTTCTTTTAATCAAAACAAAAGGCCGAAATGGATGTTGTTTTCCTTTATTAGACATGAAGTGCTTGAACCTTGAAAGGAGAACTTAGGACTCCTTCTCAAAGCCATCCTGGAGACTTGCAGTAGTGCTCTCAGTTCCAGCAGTTGCCTTTGTGTAGGTCTTCCTTTGATCCCTGTGGGGCTGGAGGTATGCATCAGGTAAGAGCTGGAAGACAGCAGGAGTCCCAGTCTGCCATTGCTTTGGATGTTGACCTCCTGAGAAGTCTGCATTCTGAAATGTAGCCACAGTCAGTCAGACTATTTGGAACAATTCCATACTGAAGTTACACACCTTTGGCCATCTGATGACTGGTTCAGGCTTTCATTCCATTTCTGAATAATTTCACATATGGCTAACTCCCAGTCATGGAGGGCTAATTAAAACTTTTTAAGAATGCTCATCAGAGGAAGTTTTAGTTAGACAGGAAAGTCAAGTTTTTCGATTTATTGCACAGTTGGGTGACCACAGTTAATGGTAGTGTATATTTTGGTATTATGGAGAATATATTCCTAATGTTTTATTACCAAGACTATCAGATAAGTTGGCTGAGAATTATGTTAATATCTTGATTTAGTCTTTACACAATATTCATGTATAACAAAACACCACACTATACACTATAAGTACTTATTTAATATTATATATGTGTAGTCCCTATACTAAAATAATGATAATATATGAACATGATCACACGCACCTGCAATCTAGGACTCAAGACTCTGGGAAAGAAGATTAGAGAAAGTTCTAGGTCAGAATGAGAGAAAGACCGTGTCTCAGAAAGAAAAATAATAATTTTAATAAAATGAACTTTAAAGCTAATATTAAGTATGAAGTCACATATTCAATTATACATTCATTTATGGTGATTTAAGCAAACATTCTCAAGAGACGTTTGAGAGTTCTGAATTTGGTAATGCAATTTCTCCCTCCCTTTTGGTCTTTGGGAATGTTCAGCCTCCTCAACTAAGTGATGCAGACCTTGTGTAGGGTTCAGGAGGGTGCATTCTGAAACCTTCTAGTGCAAGAAAAAAAAAGAAAGAAATAAAGAAAGAAAGAAGAAAGAAAGGAAGGAAGGAAGGAAGGAAGGAAGGAAGGAAGGAAGAAAGAAAGAAAGAAAGAAAGAAAGAAAGAAAGAAAGAAAGAAAGAAAGAAAGAAAGCAACAGCAGACATTTTTATTGCACAGTGGAAGCATAGTAAATTAATATTGAATCTGCTTGGGAGACACACGAGTTCAAGGAGGCTCTGGTTTTTGGCAAGCACAGACTGATACTAGCAGTCCATCATACTGTCGCAAAGCTTTCTCAGCTCCCACTGCTGTTTATCAAGAAACTGAGGTTTAGAAAAACAGACGTCTAGAGCAGTCTTAGAGGGAGGAAAATAAATGCCTTGACTCCCGATCCAGTTATTTTTAACACAACCGAATCTCTTTCAAAGTCCTTGTTTGTTTGGTTTTTTTGTTTTGTTTTGTTTTGTTTTGTTTTGCTTTGAATACAGGGTTTATTTGTGTCGCTCTGGTTATTCTAAATTCACTCGGTAGACCAGGCTAGACTCATCTTCCTGCCTCTGCGTTGCAAGTGCTGGGATTAAAGGTGTGTACGATGGTGGCTGGGCTTACCTAGTAATTTTTTTAAAAGTATAAATATAAAAGAAATATTCTTCGGTATTTTAGTTTTTCTTATTTAATGTTTTTCTTCCTTTTAATGCACAATTACATCAATGAAGCTCTCTATATGCCTGGCACTGAGCTCTATCATTCAAGGACAACGAGGTAGCTGTAGCACAGACCCCACTTTGAAGAGTTTATAACATAAGAAAAAAATTTTTTTAAAGACTGAATTGTTATTTTCTTGTTTCATGTGTGTGGGTGTTTTGCCAGCATGTATGTCTCTGTACTGTGTACATGTATTTCCTGAGGAAGCCAGAATCCTTGAAACTAGAATTATAGATGATTGTTAGCCACCATGTATGTGCTCAGAATTGAACTTGGGGCCTTTGGAAGAGCATTTTGGGGCTCTTAGTCACTGAGCCATCTCTGTATCAGTCAAGGAAATGTAGGGTTATTGTTATTTGTTGTTGTTTTTTTAAATGACACAAATACTTTTAAAAATTCAGAAAATGCTTGTATTAAATATCTTTACCCACATAGGTTAGCTGAATCAATATTAGCTACCTAGAGGATCAAAAATTACAGACAGATGATAGATAACGGACAGACAGATAGTTAGAAAGATAAATATAGGTCTACTTGCAGGTGTCTAAAATTTGAACTATTTTTATCACCATCTAAGAAGAAAAATATTACCACACACACGTAAGAAATACAGAGAAAAGTGTAGCTTTAATTACTTCAGTTGCCTTAATTTGACCAAATTATATTTTTATCATAATTTAAATGTCTCAATATTTACTACCCATGCCATGATTCTTTCTTTTCCAATAGCGTTGAGTTTTATGTGTGATCTCCATGCCTTTCTCTGTGTCTCATTCTGTGTGTCTCTGTCTCTTTCTCTCTGCTCCTGTGCATCTCTCTTTCTTTCTCACAGATACACACACACACACACACACACACACACACACACACACACTCATGCACCCTGCCCTGCGACCACCATTCTGTAGTATCTATTGCTGTTCAACTTCACTCCATGTCTCTTTCCCATTTTTCTGTGTCGATCCAAAAGAGACGATCCAGTTTCAGTTGGAGGGTTAGCCTGGTGTAGATGCCCATGCCAGATATCCAGCTTCCAGCCTGGGTTGCTTAGTGCTTTCTGGGCCAGGATAGGCTAAAGAGTTATCTCCACTTTGGAGCAATGGAATGCACTTTCAGTTCGCAACTTCTACCGACAAATGTCATGCATCTGCCTTACTCTGCCCTTGCCTTCTGCAGTGTCAGGAATAATGGCACATTAGTCTACATTACTGCATCATAGCATTTCAGATAGAAGGTTGATCCTTTCTTTAGTTCTAAGCAACTCAACTATGAGTCGTTTCCTTATTGAACTAAAAAATTTCCCTTTTTGTCCAAGGGTAGCAAATATATTCAGTGGCCTGTTTTAGTTCTGTCAAGCAATGAGTTCTTTGTTAGATGATATCAGGGTTACCTAAACCCAGATAAATAGTTACTTTGCCATTGTTGTCATAAAATACCTCGACAAAAGCAACTTCAGAAAGAAAAACTTCATTTTGGCTTTTGGTTCCAAAAGCACAGACTCAGAGGAGCAAGGCAACAGGAATAAGAAGTTGGCTGGCAGCATTTTATCTTTATATATTGTCTCAGTTAGGATTTCTATTGCTGTGAAAAGACACCATGACCACAGCAACTCTTATTAAGGAAAATATTTAATTGTGGTGATTCACTTACAGTTCAGAGGACCCGCTTTCTCCGTCAAGACCACCCCTAAGAAGGCCACACCTCTTAATAGTGCCACTCCCTTTGATGGCCACCAGTGACCTACTTCCCCCAGCATAATTCCACTTTCCATAGCCTTCTGAAACAGCAGCACTAATGGGAGACCACGTGTTCCAACACATGAGGCTTTGAGTGACATTTTTTGTAAAAACCTCAATGCTAAGCATCTATACATTGAAATGGTTGGTTGATTTTATAACCAAGATATCTGCTAAGACTAACAATGGGTAATATGCACAGCATGAATCCATTGCACAGTGGATTAGTGACATCTCTTATGGGTTAGAAAAGTGTGGTGGGAGATATTTTCCTGCTATGTAAAATGATGCAGACTTTTAAATTCAGGACTTTCATATTTCTAGAAATTTCCACTCAAATGTTTTGATAACCTTGAGTATGGGTAAATGAAAAAAACCTTAGTTTCTATTTCCATAATTTACTAAAAATCTTGAAGGTCTCATGTATTTGTTAGCTGGTTCTAAAGCTTCTTTCCATATCTCTCTGTTTCAATTATTCAACTTGTTTATTTATATTTGCATCGCTGAACTGTCTGAGTTTTTTATGTATTAGAAATCCACATTCCTTATTTGATCATGTCTGCAGTTTAATTTAAAAAGGACATTTGTGTGCTGCTCTTGCATGTATGTCTATGGACCACATGAGTTCAGTGGGTCAGAACAGAACGACAGCAGATCATCTGAAACGGAAGTTACAGAGTTGTTACAGCTTGGAATGCAACCATTGCCCATTGGGGAGAGCAGTCAGTGCTCCTAACCACTGACATCATCTCCCAAGTTCCTTTTCTGTGTTTTTTCAAATAATATTGCCTTTTGTTTTACTTTGTGATTGCTATCTTTAGCTATAGAAAGATCTTTGTTTGGGGAAATGGGGATAGAGATCAGATGGTAGACTGCTTGCCTAGTATGAATGAGGCCCTGGGTTTAAGACCTAGTGTCACATAAGGCACAAAGGGGTGCCTCCTCCTTTGGAGGAGGAAGGGACTTAGAAGTAAAGGGCATCCTTAGCTACATAGCGAGCTTAAGGCAAGCCTGAGCTACATGAAATTCTCTCTAAAAATAACCAATTATGACTTCAAATGTATTTATTCTTTCTTTTTACTTATTTTATTTTAATTTAGATTAACCTGTGTTTTTGCTTATGATTATTATAATTTTAGTCTTAAATTCTTTGATTCATTTTGAATTCACCCTTGTATATGAGGAATGGGAAATAAAATCATTATTGTGCATGTGAGACACACAGAAGTATTTGAAAAGATTATTCTTTGCCACTGAAGAGTTTTTACATCTCTGTCATATATGAACCATCTAGAAATGTGAGAATTTTTCTGTGGACTCTCTTATGGACTTATATGTCTATATGTGTACCTAAATTTGCACTCAAATATTTTTCATACCCCATCTTTCTCTAGCTATATCCTGTCAACATTAGAACTTTAGTTTTTAATTTTTTCTCATTTTATCTGTCTCAGTATATTTTCTTTTTCTCCAGTTATACATTTTATTATTGACAATTTTATATATGTGTACATTGAAAAATGATGATATGCACTTGTCATCTCCCCAACACCTACATATTCTAACACGTGTGGAGATCATGAGATGACATGTAAAAGTTGGTTTTTTGCTTCCATCTTGCAGATTCTACAAATCAAACTGAAGTAGTCAGCATTAAAACCTTTTCAATTTTGAACCCACAAGTGTCCTAAAAATAATAAATTAGAGTAATTTGAATCCAGTTAAATACCTACTTCAGTAGTACACAAAAAATTGCCCTCCATCCTTCCATTACATCTCTTTCCTCTGTATGGTTGCTCCCATCTCTGTCATATATGGATACAATACCATACACAACTGAAACTGTTATATAATTAGTGATTATGCAGCTATTGTCTATAATCAATAGATAAAAGAAGTTATACAAAAATGTTTTCTGAGTTTCATAAACCCATATAGTCACCTTCAGTAATTTATTTTGCATCTTCCTGTGGTGGAAGCTGTTGTCTTATGTACCCTCCCACTTCATGCTGGAGTCTTTCCCTGTGTGGGTCTAAGGGCCATGTGTACCCTGATGCCTTGTATATTTCATTGAATGATTAAGAAATATATAACATTTTCCCTTAGGACCTAAATGGCTTCTTACTGGATTACTCATCCATATATGTGGTGTCATTTTTTCTTCCTACCTTTCTGTTTCAGTTTTTTTTTCATTTGAATTTCACAAGCCTATTTTAAGATTTCTTTTTTGTTTTGATCAGTTATGAATTTGTTGACCCTCTTGAGTAGGACAATGAACATTTACTAAAGGGGAAACATTTGTCACGAGTTTTTGAAATTTCATTTTGTTCCTTTTTCTCTATCACCACTGTCTATATCTTTGTTCATTTTATACTCTTTAATATTATTTAATAAAACAGAAACTTTATTTTTAGCTCTAGAACTTAAAATAATAAACCTTTGTGATATTTGTGATGTTTTCTGAATAATAAGTGCCACATTTCCATTCTGAAATTAAATTCCTTAGATGTTGCCATCTTGAGTGCTGTGTATCATCATCATTGTCTCAGTTAATGTTTCTACTGCAATTAAGAGGTACCATGACCATGGCAACTTTTAGAAAGGAAAACATTTAATTGAGGTGGCAGCTTACAGTTTAGAGGTTTAGTCCATCATCATCATGGTGAGAAGCATGGCAGTATGTATGCAGATATGTTGCTGGAGTAGGAACTGCTTCATATTGATATGCAGACAACAGGAAGTAGACTATCTCACTGGGCATGAGCTTGAGCATCTATGAGACCTCAAAGTCTACCTCCACAGTGACACATTTCCTCCAATAAGACCAGTCCTACTCCAACAAGGTCATTTCTCCTAATATTTCTACTCTCTTTGGGGGTCATTTTCTTACAAACCGCTGCAACCATCATCACCATCATTGACTCTGTCCTAGTTAGCGTTGTCAACTTTACCTAGCCTAAAATTATCTGAGAGGAAAATCTTGACTAGAAAATTTTGTAATTCAGATTGAACAGTGGGCATGTCTGAAGGGACTTGTCTTGATCATTAACTGGTGCAAGAGGGCTCAACCCACTGTGAGTCATACCATTCCTAGGCAAGTCATCCTGGGCTGCATAAGAAATAAATTACTTTAGGTAAGATTACTATTTTACTATGTTAATTCTACCTACCCAAAAGCATGGGAGATCTCTCCATTTTCTGGTATTATCTTTAATTTTTTTTTCTTAAATCTTTAAAGATTTAAAGTTCTTGTCATACAGGTCTTCCACTTGTTTGGTTTGTTACTCCAAGATATTTTTTGGTATTTGTGACTGTTTTTTTTTTTTTTTTTTTTTTTTTTGATTTTTGAGACAGGGTTTCTCTGTAGTTTTTGGTGCCTGTCCTGGAACTAGCTCTTGTAGACCAGGCTGGCCTCCAACTCACAGAGATCCGCCTGCCTCTGCCTCCCGAGTGCTGGGATTAAAGGCGTGCGCCACCACCGCCCGGCATTTGTGACTGTTTTGAATGATGGTGCTTCTCTGATTTCTTTCTCATCCCATGTATAATCTGTATAAAGGAGAGCTACTGATTTTTTTAGAGTTAATCTTGTATCCTGCTGCATTACTGAAGGTGTTTATGAAATGTAGAACTTCCTAGGTAGAATTTTGGGATCACTTATGTAAATTATCATATTATCAGCAAATAGTGAGAATCTGACATTTTTTTCTGATTTATATCTACTTGATCTCCTTTTTTGTCTTACTGCTCTAGCTAGAACCTTAAGTACTATATTAAATAGATATTGAGAGAGTGGACAGCCTTGCCTTGTTCCTGATTTCAGTAGAATCACTTTGAGTTTTTCTCCATTTAGTTGTATGTTAGCTGTTGGCTTGCTATATATTGCCTTTATTATGATTAGGTATGTTCCTTGTATCCCTGCTCTCTCCAAGACCTTTATCACAAAGGGGTATTTTATTTTGTAGAAGGCTTTTTTAATATCTAATGGGATGACTATGGTTTTTCTTATTTTGTTTATATGGTGGATTGCATTGACAAATTTTCATATATTGAACCATCCTTGCATCACTGGGATAAAGCCTACTTGGTCATAGTGGATGATTTTTCTGACGTGTTCTTAGATTCATATTTTTGCATCAATGTTCATGAATGAGATTAGTACATGATTCTCTTTCATTGTGTGGCTTGGGTATCAGGGTAATTGTAACTTTGACTCAAAACTCAGCAATAACTCTTTTGGGTATATACCCAAAGGATGCTCAATAATAAGGACATGTGTTCAACTATGCTCAAAGCAACATTAATTGTAATAGCCAGAACTTGGAAACATAAATGTCCCTCAAATGAAGAATGGTTAAAGAAGATGTGGTACATTTACACAGTGGAATACTACACAGTGGAAAAAAAATGTTGACATCTTAAAATTTGCAGGCAAATAAATGGAACTCAAGATCATCATATTGAGTGAGATAACCCAGACCAAGAAAAACAAATATAATACGTACTCCCCCATAAGTGGCTTTTAGACATAACACAAATAAAAACCAGTCTACAATTCACAACCCTAGTGATGCTAGACAACAAAGAGGACCCTAAGAGAGACATAGGAGAGACATACTTGGATCTAATCTACATGGGAAGTAGAAAAAGACAAACTCTTCTGAGTAAATAGGGATTATGGTAATTATAGAAGAGGGTAGGATGGGGAGGGGGAAAAGGAGAGCAGATAAAATTATATAGCTCAATAAAAACAATAAAAAAGAAATAAATTACACCTAAGCCAGCAATATCATTCTTTCCCACAATTTCTACTTTATTTTTTGGCTAAGAATGAGTTTTGTCAGATGCAGTTTTGTATGTAATACAATCATACCTAGCTTTGAGGTCCTGCTTTAAATTCCGGCACTGACTTTGCTCAATGATAGATTGTGACCTAGAAGTATAGTATCAAATAAACCTTTCCTCCTCTAAGTTGTTTTTGATCAGAATGTTTTATCACAGCAACAGAGAGGAAATTAGAATTGACTCTTCTGAGTTAACTGACTCATTGCAAGTTCCTCAACCTCTTTTGCAGAAAATCAAAAAACAATGACATGAGTTAGGAGGGACAGAGAAAAATTTTACCTAGCATCAGTTCCATGCTGTGACTTTATGAACCTTTTATAGACTTTTAAAAACTCCTGTAGTATCCACATATTACTTTTTAAAATTTGTATTACTGCTTCAATATGCCCTTTAGAACACATATGCCGTAAATCTGTTTATCTTGACAGTACACAGTATTAAACCTATGGCCTCGGGTAAGCTAGGCAAATGTTTCAGCACGGTTACAGCCACAGCCTAAATCTATTTTTGTTCCTGCACTAATGACTGCATTTTTTTTCCTTTAAGAAGAATGAAAAGAAAATAAAAATATCTAGGGTAAAATGTGCCTGTGGTATGTACCAGTGACTTAATTGAAAAATCAAGGAAGAAAAATAACCAAGTTAAATAAATTATTGAATTATATTTTAATAAAGTATGAAGAGCATTTTTCATAAAGAGGCATAATTATAAGCAGTGGAGGATGAGGAAGGGTATTGGCTTCATTATAAACAAGATGTAAGACTGATGTCAATTGTAGAGGAAAAACTCAAAATCTTACTATGTTGCGTATAAAGAAAATGTTCGCTTGTGCATGTCCAGAGACCATACACTTGCATACACCCTTATGGTATTTCCTAAGTCAGCACAAAGACAACATATTCACTGCAAGTCCATGTTTTCAGACAACAAAGAACCTATTTGTTGAAGACACAAGTAAATCAGGGTCTATTTTTCAATTTCTTTCTTTTCAGTGTTGGATCATGCACAGATTTACCTGTAATTACTATATATTGCTTAAAAAGTTTGCTCTGAAGATGGTGGCTGAGATTTTCTTAAGTGGGAAGAGTGCTTGCTTAGCGTGCATGAAGCTCTAGCTTCATGTCCAGTTCTAAATAAACCAGATATGGGCCACCTGGCTGCAATCCCAGTTACTGGAATGTAGAGGCAATAGGATCTGAAGTTCAAGGTCATCAACAGACATATAGAAGTTTGAGGCTAGCCTGGGATACATGAGAATCTGTCTTTAACAATTACAATTGAAGAACTGTTAGAAGTTTCCAGTTTAGGAACCCTAAATTCTTGTTTTGTAGGTCTAATGTTGATTCCCAAAGCATTTCATTCTTAATATGAAGTTCTGTTTAAAACAATGGATCAAGATGCATCTAAAACAAAAATATTTTCCTTGCAGGCCATCAGTACTACTTTTTGAAGTTAGTTTTGTGAATATCTGTATCTGTTCAAAATAGCTTCACAGAAATCTTTCTGTTTATGGCTTCATAGATTTCAATATGTGCAATCTCCCAAGATATCTGTACTCATATGTGGATATGAACGTTGTGTCGTGTCTTTGTATGTGCAGCATTACTGATTTCCATTACTCGGCACATGCCTTCCCTTCTATCCTCTCACTTTCTCCATACGCTCCCTCTCGAAGGGTCTCATGTATTCCAGGCTTGTGTTAAACTCACTGTGTAGCCAAGGATGACCTTGAACTCTTGATCTTGCTTTTACCTTCTGAATGCTGGGATTACAAGTGTGTACAACCACAGTCAATTTATGACATGCTGGGGATGGAAATCAGGGCTTCTTGCATAATAGTCAAGTACTCTACTAAATGAACTATACCTTCATTTTCTTTTATTCATCCACAATTACTAATATAAGTTACACGTATATTTTTTAAAATACTTTTTCCTTTTAATAGTATTAAAGACTGATTAGAATTTTTTTGCCCAATATATTATCTTTTTATTTACTTATTACACATCTTTCCACACACAAAAGACTTTGGATACCTTCTTTGAAATGTATTTGTAGCATCAATTCATAGGAGAGTTAGGGGTAAACCCAAGGAAAGGTGAACGAGAAATTCAGTGTGTAGTATCAAAATACGTTGACAGCACCTAAGAATAGTATATTTTATTTCCTATTACCAATGTCTCGATAGCAACAAATATTCCTATGACCATCCGTTTGACTGATGGAATATGATTTTGTTATGGCAATGAATTAAATTTGTTTAACTGTGAGACTGAATCACAATTTATGCACGCTGTGGTAACTTTTCTAAGTCTTCAGTGTAAGTCCTCCGTATTGGATGTTATGTTCTATACTGTTCTTAGATGTTTTCATTTATTCTGAAACTCATTAAAGTCCTTCATTCACTAGCAAATTAAAAGTCTCTGTGAGCTTGGATGGTAGTCCAATAGTTAAGAGTCCTTATTGCTCTTGCAGAGACCTTGAGGTTGATTCCCAGATCTTACACTGGGCAGGGCACAACCATCTGTAACTCCCAGAGATCTCATCCCCTCTTCTGCCTTTTGTGGGCACAATACACTTTGGCATGTGCACACACACACACACACATACACACACACGCAGACACAGAAGCCATTCATTGCTATTAATGAAGTGAGTGAAGGAAATGGAAGGAAGAGTGATGGAAGGGACTGTAGGTAAAAGTCTATAGTAAATTAATCCAGCTAACCTGTCTTTGGTAGTTTAAGTGTAATTGACCCCCATATCTCACAGGGCGTGTCACTATTAGGTGATGTGAGTTTACTGGACTGGGTATGGCCTTGTTGAAGGAAATGTGTTACTTTGAGAATAGTTTTCAGGTTTTCCATGCTCAGGATAATGTCCTATATCTCAGTTGATTTCCTGTTGCTTGCAAGCCAAGATGTAGCGAGCTTTATGTCTGCCTGTAGGCCACTATGCTTCCCAACATAATGATAGTGGAGTGAACTTCTAACATTGTAAGTGAGCCACTCCAATTAAATGTTTTCTTTAAAAGATTTGTTGTGTTCATGGTCTTTCTTCACAGCAATAGAAATCCCTAAGACACTGTCTGACTCAAGTATATCTTTAATAAGTGCTTGGCAATGCAATCCTTCAATGTGTCCTCAGTTTTTCTAAGGCAATAAACTTATAGATAGCAACATTTAAAATCATAGAGACTAAAGAACTTATTCAAACCTTGGGCTTCATTTGAGCCTGGATACTTAAGAACAGGAGGACAGAGAATTTAGTCTTACCATGTCCTGCCCGAATTCTGTGAGCTCCTGTCCCCTGAAACAATACATGCTTCCATATCGAGCCGCGAGCCTGGAACACTGTTCTAGGAGTTAAACACAGACACACAGACACAGAGAGACCTGGATCATTTGCCCAAAAGGTAAATGTCAACTTTATTCAGCGAAATTCCAGGTTTAAATACTTGGGGGCCAAAGGAAGAGAACCCCCTTCCAGCGGGAAGTGATATTGAGGTGTTGAGCTCTTGGGGGCTCGAGCTAGCATTTTCAGACATTTTCAGGTGCCTCTGTGAGAACCTTTGTTTGCAGGTGGAATTACCATGTCAATAGAGTATAAAGTTCTCTATGCTAATTTCCCCAGCCAGTAGGGTGAGCAGAGGAGATGGCAGGAAGCTAGACCGGTTGTAAAAGCAGTCCTACATAACACCTCAAGGAGTTGGGGAAGTCCTGGAATCCAACATTACCATTTGTTTATTTCATAAGATGGCAAAGCTATCCACACTTTCTGACAATATGAAAAATGCAGGAAATGACTTTCAGTTCTGCACCTTTTGTAAACTTAGTAGGAACAAATTGAAGTACTAGGTATCACTACCTCTCTCTCTCTGTCTCTCTCTCTGTCTCTCTCTCTGTCTCTCTCTCTCTCTCACACACACACACACACACACACACACTCAGAAGAAATAGATATTCTGAGTGAGGTAACCCAGACACAAAAGACAAACATGGTATGCACTCACTCATAAGTAGATATTAGGAGTAAAGTACAGAAAACCAACCTACAATCTAAAGCCCCATAGAAGCTAGATAACAAAGAGGTCTCAAAGAAGGATGCATGTATTTCCCTGGGAAGGGGAACAGAAGAGATCTCCTGGGTAAATTGAATGTGGGGAGGGGGATGGGAGAATGGGAACTTGAGGGAGCAGGTTGGGCAGGCTGGGATGGGGGAGAGACTGAGGGGGAAGAGTAATAAAAGAGACATCTTCATGGGGGGCATTTAGTGGTTAGGGAGAAACATGGTGCCAGTGAAACTCACAGGAATTCACAAGGATGTCCCCAGTTAAGACTCTTATCCTAAACTGACCATCTACTGTAATCAAATTGATGAATACCCTAATTGCCATGAGAGAGCCGTCCTTCATTCTGTAACTGATGGAAGCAGATGCAGAGATCCACAACTAAGCACTGGGTCAAACTTCTGGGAATCCTGAAGAAAGTGATGAGGAATTGTACAAGCTAGAGCAGTCCAAGGTCTTAACAAAGGGACCCACAGAGACAGATAACCTGAGCTCGTGGGAGCATGTGAACTGTGGACCAACAGTTAGGCAGCCTGCATGGGACCATTCTAGGGCCTCTGCAAGTGTGAGACCATTGTGCAGCTTGGACTGTTTGTAAGGCTCCTGTCACTGAGATCAGGATCTGCCCCTGGTGCTTTTGGGAACCTATTCTCCATATTGGATTACCTTGCCCAGCCTTGATGCAATGGGAAAAGCTTGGTCTACCTCACCTTGAACTGCCATACTTTGTTCAAGTCCATAGGAGGTCTGCCCCTTTCCTTTCCTAATGGAGATGAAGGAGGAGTGGATGGGGAGGGTGTAGATGAGTGTCTGGGAGGGAGGAGAAACTGTGGTCTGTATGTAAAATAAAGAAAAAATGCTAATGAAATTAAATTAAGTTAAAAATAGCATTCCTGACAAGTAATAAGTACTCAAGTACTCAATAGATAACTATGGAATAAACTTAAAAATGTCAAATAATAAATTCAATTAACAAAAATTTTTAATAAAGAAATTTCTACAGAAAGCACGAATTGTGATAATCTGCTATTAGACAAGAATAGTCTAAACATCTTATTAATTAAGCATCATTTCAGAAACATTATAAAGCATTATAGCAAGAAAACAGATCCAGAATTTATTCTATTTTAGTATTCATAAAACTTTTATTGTCCCTAAACACACACACACACACACACACACACACACACACAATTTCTTGTGTCTGTGGTATGTGCATTCATGTATGCAGGTGCACTTCCTGCTGCATGTGGATGTGGAGCCAAAGTTTAACACCAGTGTCTTCCCCCATTGCCTGCCCTCTAGAGCTCTAGAGCCTGGAACCAGCCACTTCTGCTAGACTGGCTGGCTGTTGAAACTTTGATCCCCCTGCTTTCCCCTCACAAGTGTAGATAGAAAAACAACAACAACAACAACAAAAAAGAAAGAAAAAACCCTGACTTTCAATGGGTGCGAGTGATCTGAACTCCATTTCTTGTTCCTGTACAGCAGGCACATCCACTGAGTCATCCTCCCAGCTCCTAACTCCTTTTGTCTACTCTGTTATTCAGTGTACTTGTGCTTGAATGTAACAGAATCATTTAGGAGAAGAAAAATATATTTGAAATATATTAGGCATTAAGATAATTTGAAAAGTCATTAGAGCCGCACAAACTGAATTTCAAAAAAATAATTGGCATGAATATGCAAGTCACAATGTTCCTGTCTCTCTTCAGCCAGCACCTTTGTAGTCTGTCAACACTTTCTGGAAGGGAAAGGCAGTCACCCTGCCTGCTCTACTTAAACTATTGATAGAGCTCCGTGACCATTAAGTTTTACCTTCTGTTAAAAATAAAAATTGTATACTATGATCTATGATCTAAATCAATAGAACATTATGATGGCTGTTCACATTTATTGAGCATTGGGTATCCATGTGAAATATCCCCAAGGGTTACTAGGTATAGATTTACTACTCTGAAAAACAGAACACCCAGCCATGGAGCAAAGTGATTTTTTATTTTTTTTTAAATCCATGTTTAAAAAAAAAAAAACCTAGTCATGACAGTGTGTGCTTATAATCTCAGCATCAGGAAGTCTGAGACAAGAGCCCTATTGTACCATGCCTAGCTTACTTGTGCATTCCAGGTCAACAGCAAGTCCTATATCAAAAGGAAAGTTCCTGAGGAACATTAGTGGAGCTTGACTTATTGCCTCCACTTGCATATTTACACAATGTATCCACCTGCCCCCCATGCAAAAGTGCATGCATATCATACAAAATTACCTAGTTATATCATGACAATATCTGTATTGCGTTGTTTTAGAAAAGATTACAGTATCCATAAAATATTAGGTGCCAAGAAGAAATAAATGACAGAAAGAGATCAATGTTTGTAAAACATAGTGTTGTCATATCGCAAAGGAGTATAATGGAAGCTTTTTCCTTATTAACTGAGCAGTTAAGGAAAGGGAGAAGTAGAGAACAAGAAATTCAAGATCTGAGTTTCAAATAATTCCAGATAAGCAGAACTATAACTGTGTGCAACAAACCACACCTTGTACAGAGCTACAGAAGGAAAACTTTTCAGTCCACTTTCTGCCTGTTGCTTTTATGCAAGTCAAAATATGAAGAACGGCAATAAGAGTCCTCATTTGGCATCGATGCAGGCTGGTACTTTGACAACCTTTCCAAATTCTATTAGGTGTTTTTCCTTTTTAAAAGATTTCACATTTGTCTATTGTGTGTGTGTGTGGGGGGGTACATGTGTGCTGTAGCTAAGGAGTTTTTGACAGGTGAATACTTCTAGAAAGAAAGAGTCTGTTTTCTTCAGGGACATGGACAATGACAGGTCAGTCATACGCCAATGGACGGCTTTACAGCCATGTGCATATGAGTAGCACTAATTGGATTCAATGGGTTGCAAAAAGAAATAATAAAAATGTATATTTTACTCAAAAAGTTACTGTTTTACATTTTCCAGTATGAAGAGCTACTCTGTGAAATTTCCCTGACTGAGTGATTCTACTTAGTTTTGCACTGTACAAGAGCAGATCCTTACATATACTTGTATTGTCAGTTTATTCCAAAAACCTTGAGTAACACTTAACCCAGCTGAGCAGTTCTCTAATGTAGTCTCCTACTTTTTAAGGCTATCACACCTTTCTTACTAGTTCTTGTTAATTTTAATCTCCTTCCTAATTCTTTCTGTTCAGTTCTTTCCAGCATAGAGTCATGCAAATGTGTATGTTTCATTCCCTGGAACTCCTGACTTTTCAGTTTGTCTGCAGTGATTTCACGCTACGATCTTCAGTATCTGGCATGTTGGAACACTATCATTATCCTTCTTCCAATTCTATATATAATTTCCCTGACAAAAGTGAATCGTTGCATCGAAACCTCTTAGTAGGGACATTACTGTGGCAATAAAAGATGTAAATTGCAATTTCAAGCAATCTACAAGAGTGATGATGGAAACAGTGATCAATCCTTTGATATGGTCAGACTTATCACTTATGCTATGAAGAATAGAAGCTTAATAGTTTATTTTTAGGCTTTTAAAAATCCTATGTGTCTGTATATGTGTGTGTCTGAGTCTGTGCGTGTATGTGTATAAAGGTGCCTACAGAGACTAAAGAGGTTACCAGATCCTCTGCAGCTAGAGTGTAAACCACCCAAACAGGGACTGGTAACCAAACTCTTGTCCTTTGGAAGAGCAGTATGCAGTTGAACCCTTAAATGAGGAGAATTAAAACATGAGTTTAGGGAAATACAATTTGAGGAAGGAAAAGGGAGAGGCAAAGTTTTTATAGCATGTGGAGATGAACATGTATGAGGAGAAAAGCACATTCTGAGGATACAAAACTGTTTTAGTGGTGTCCTGTGGCTATAACCCCAGCATGCAATAGTAGTCTTAAATTAAATCTAATTTGTATATTTTACCGATAAAGATGCAGGAGTAAAATGTGGGGTGAAAACCTACTAGCTCAGAGAGGCAGAAGAGCAACAACTTGACCTTCCTCCTTAGCCAAGCATCTCAGAAAAAGAGCTTCTTTTCCACTGTCTCAAAACAAAAAGACTATTAGATTCAAAGTCCCTTCTTATTACCTCCTGTGCATTTCTCTGTTTTTCAGATTCCCTCTAACTTTATGGCTACTTCCTATCAACTTGTTTCTTGCTCTGCCTCTTGACACAAGGTTGATTTTATTTAATTAATGGTATCTCGTCCACAGTGTAATCAAATATCCCACAACACTGTAGATAAAGATAGAAGGGTAACGACATTGAAGAGTGCCCAATCTACATAGAAGGACCAGGTCTCAAGTGCCATAAATGAGGATATAAATAAGACAGTAGTAAACAATGTTAAGAATATTTGCAGTGTTATTGCTCACACCATAGACATGTTTGCTGAGGAAGGAATGCTGCCCCCTTTTACAAAAGAGTAAATTGGAATTGAACATAACCTTCAACCTAAACTCACCCATAAAAGATGAGGCTTCCAGATATCCCTGTTACACCCAACTTTCAATATACTAATCCCAAATATTTGTTCTGATGCCTTTCAGAAACTCAAGTATACCATAGCAAACATTGACACATGTGGGACTAGGGAGCAGTCTCAGAGATACAGAAAAGCACTTGCCCTATAAGTTAAATCTGAGTTCAGATATCAGAACCCACGTAAAGAAACTGGGTATAGTGACATGCATCTATAGTTGCAGCTCTTGGGAGGTAAAGATAGAGAGATTTATGGAGATGCTGGCTAGCTAACAGGACTATATTGGTAAATGTCATGTTCAATAGGAGCTGACAAAACAACAATGCACTTAAGGATACAATACCCAACATTGACCTCTGACCTCTACACACAACACACACACAACTTGCACATATACATAGAGAAATAGTGCAGTCTGAAAATGATACATAAACATTTTTTTCTAATCGCAGCATTGACTTAAAAATCTATGAGTGGTTCTTCAATCACCTTATTTCTGTCCTTAAATACTAATATTTACCTTTATATATTTCCCAAGTGTCCACTTCTCACATCCTCACTTGTTTGTGTCTGTCTATTCTTCCTTAACTTCTTGATATTGCTTGTGTGGCATGTCTTCCTAATTTCTAGGGAAGCCTCAGATCAACTCACTTCCAATCCATTTGCCAAAACAAAATTCTATATACAAAACAAGTCTTACTCCCTCTTTGGCTCTGGTGTCACCATTCATGATAAACTCTGCCCTAGTCAAGGAGTTGATAATGTAGTTTTCATATGGTGTTGTCATCTAGACTCCCATCCCCTTCTTCCCTGAGAGGCTTTAAAGCTACTTGTATGATTCCTAGGGAGTTTCTCATAACATGATCAATGATTTCACTGAAGTGAAAAGCAACAGACCATAAATTCATCACTTGCATTCTCCAAGTATGTGGTAGGTTTAGGCTTTTGGAAACTTTGTCAGGAGCTGTTTTTCTCTCCCCTATCCTTAGGACCATTAACATTCCATAAACGAACAAACTTCCACATCCCATGAAGGATACCCTTTCCCCATAATGAAATCTATTGCATACCAATTTTAAAACCATAGTACTTGATGTTAGCATATTTATTTCTGACTTTTCTTGGAAAAAATTGAAGACAACAACTTTACACATTTCCTCTAAGATGACGAGAATCTAGTGCTGAGTTCCCCTCCTTTTTTGAGCAAGTACAACCAGCCTTTCTCCCCCTGTCAGTCACAGCCTTACTTTAAGTGCCTTGTCTAGGCAGGTTATTGGGTTTCAGATTTCAGTTCTGCTGTGGACCACAGCAACACCTGATGCTTACCTTACTCTGCCCAATAGGTTTCCTTTACCTTGTAGAACCTTCAGGAACCTTGTTGTTTCTCATAGGGTGAATTACTTGTGTTACACTGAGTAATGCAGGATGTCTAAGATGCTGTACATGTTTTTCAGGTGCATTAAATATCTCAACATGTTAGTTTGTTCAATAGACCATGTACATATTTGTGTTTATTGAGCCTATCCTTTTGCTGTTCTTTAAAGGAACTTTGCTTGTATGTAGAAAGCATGCCTTTTAATACCTTCCAGGACTTTCTGGGCAGAAACAATCACTAGTAGGCATTATTATTTAATAATGGTAAACACATACAGAAATCATTTGTTCTTCTGGTTAGATAGCTTAGTCAATAAGCATTGGAACATGATTTTGATTCCCAGTACCCACATAAATGTAGAACAAGTGCTGCATGCTTATAATCCAATCATCAGTGAAGTGAGACATGAAGACAGGACATTCCTAGAATTCATTGGAAAGCTAGCCTGGCCTACTTGACTAAGTTCTGGACCAGTGAGAAACCCTGACACAAACAAAGGTACAAGGGACATGAAGTAATTTTCTGATGTTATGTTTTGGCTCCTACGTCCAACCCTCACAGGCATGTATACCTACAACAAACCTTTTCTACAGCCCTTCATCTCAACAGGAAGTAAATTGTGAAGGGAACACAACGGTTACTATATTAAATTTCCCCAAACTCAGGGTTCCTTTTATAAAATAGTTTTCAATTATTTGTTGGATGAGGGGTTGACAATGAAGGCCAGAAGAGGGTTTGCGGTCCTCTGGAGCCACAGTTACAAGTGCTGACGGAGGCTGAGAACAGGACTCCTGTCCTCTGGATGAGGATCAATAACTCTTACCTCGTAAGTCACATGTCTACCCCTAGCTCTAATGTGAAGTCCTACCCAGCTGAGACTCACTGGAATTACATTATAGCACACAGTTAAGATCAATTTCGCGCAGCTTTCATTACTGTTAGAAAATATTTTTCCCTCGGATGCAAGAGATAATAACACAAATGCTTCCAAGCCTGGCTCTCAACCTTTCTAATGCCGTGACCCTTTAATACAGTTCTTCACGTTGTGGTGACCCCAATCCATAAAATTATTCCACTACTACTTCATAACTGTAGTTTTCCTACTATAATGACTCATAATAAAAATATCTGAAATGAAGAATAGCTGATATGAGACCCCAAAGTTGAAAACCACTGCTTTAGAGTAACATGCATTTGTGTAAAACCTCCAGAGTTTCATAAATCAATTACTAGATTATGGCATGTATATGTATGTAGTATATATGAACATATGTGTGTGGACGCAGGCAAGAAGACTAGAGTACCTAAAGGGCCCTGCTATAGCAGTCTGTCTTATTCCATTGAGACAGTCTCTCATTAAGTCTTACACTGGCTTTGCAACTAAAAAGACGCTGCAACACCAACTCCCTCATCTCCACAATGCTAGGATTATGGGCACACATGGAAACGTTAGCCTTTTATATGGGCTCTGGGATTTGAACTTAGGTCCTTGTGTTTTTACAGTGAGCATTCTCAGCCACCGAGCTACCTCTGTAGCTCTAGAATGAGTTTCTTATGTTCACAGTATGGACCCTTCCATCCCAGATGAGCAGTGCTCAGCACTAGATTCAGCAGCTTTGGGCCCCTGAAAAGCTATTTGGAACACTTCCCAGTTTGTGTGCAGCCTAAACTGGAGGGAGTACAGTGATAATTAAGAAGTGTCAGACTGGAAATTGGTAGGAACTGCAGACACTAAAATGTTGTTACCAAGGCCCAGACGCACCTGTGAAAACAGGAAGTTAATTTGTGTGAAGAATCTCACGTGGGGGTGGAGGGGGCAAAGCATGTGAGATTTCTTTAAATAATTCATACCAGGCAGGGGGAAAAAGTCTCTACCAAAAAGAATGAAAGCAACGAAGAACAAAAATACCCTCTGGCTGGTGAGATAGCTCAGGGTCTGTGAAAGGAGCCTTCCTGGATTCCCCTTGCATTTCTGTGACCTTGAGACAGCCTCACCATCTATAATGTTGGGGATTTCTCATCCCTAGGACAGAAGTGATGACATCCGGTCACAAGGTTACCTGCCCCAGGCATTGCAGTTCTAGGAAGGGTACTGTTCTTTAAAGAGATGACTGAACGGACAGTATTCTCTGCCACATTGCTCTTTAAGGCCTGTTACGGGGAAGACTGTCATCACTTCTGTGCTAGGGATTAGATTTTTTTCCCTGTCTGGTATGAACCAGTCACAGTTTTCACTGGCCTGTCTCTTCTTGGTTTTGCTTCCCAGGAAGGTGACTTGGCACTGACAGATTTGCTTTTTCATAGTCCTTCATTTCTGCTTCTTGATAAAAGACTTCTTGATTTTTAAAAGCTAACCTTTTGGCCCCTACCATTGAATTCTTTATTATATTTTTATAATGACATGTAAAAATCCAGAATGGGAAATAAAGCGATTTATGCTCTTAAATTGTAATTTTGTTCTTGACAATATCAAGTGAATACCCGACAACTCCATTCATTTTTGACAACATGTACCAAATGCCATAAGTTGGGGGGCTCAGTGATACAAAACTGACACCCTTAGATTCTGGCTACAAATTCCACACCCTACAGTTAGCTGTATTCTATCCAGCTTGACTGAAAGGTGGGAATCTTCTGTTATCTCTTCTAGTTTGGACAAATTCTTCAGCGGAATGGGATTTCAGTTAGGAGAAGAAAGGAAAGGGAAGGATGGAGCTGCAGGGAGGCAGTGAGTAATTATCCTTCAATCAAATAATTTGAGAATGCTGGCAACATTCAGCACTGGGGTATGGTCTCAAAGTAATTTCCTGTCCTTATCCGCAGCCAAACATGATGTCAAAAAATTTCCAAAAGAAAGGGGGTAGGGGAGATTGCAGGGTGAGGAGAACTTAATACATAGCCTGCTCTCCAAGACCCAGGTGAAGGAAGATGGCATATGTAATGTAGGGTTCACTACTGCTTGGAGTAAGAAAAATGGGGCTTGCTTTCTGTGTGCCTCCTTCTGTCTAATGGTGGTCAGGTTACCTTGAACCCCTGGGCTACAGGAGTCTGCCTTGTTCGTCATATCTTGCTTGCAGTCCTTTCTGCTTAGAGCCTGGTAACCTGCAGGGCCTGGGTTCTCTGACAAGGACTAACAGAGTCAAGCAGAGGGCAAGACTGAGGTTACTAGTTGATCAGAAAGGACAAAAATGCAAAGGAAGAGATGTGAGGAAGATGTCAGGCATGGCCTAATCACAGGAGTCTCTGTCTTGGGTTTGGAGTGCGTCATCTTCCTGGTAAATTGACATTATCACCATCCATTCAAGCATTAGTCTGTAAACTTAGATGGCTTATTAGACATCATGATCAGGATGATTGAGGCTTAAATCACTGTCCACAGACTGAATAGAAAGCTACTGTCTTCCCCATATCTTGGTACCATTGAAAGCAGAAGGGGATTGTGGGACAAAGAAGGAAAGGGAAATAGAAGAAACCTAGCTCTGTCTTCTTGTATTTTCCTTAGATAGCTTTGTGTGGATGTTACCTTGAAGTAAGATGTACAAAATGATTTACATAGGCAAGTCTCTGCAAATAATGTGCAAACAATCTGGCTTGCTTAAAGTACTCAGACTATTTATTTTTGTTCCTATCAACTCAATTTTCCTGTCTTTCCCTTTGATATGAGTTCAACAAACACCTATATTTTATGTAAAACCATTTCTCCACCTTCAATGTATTTAACTTTCATCATACAGTTAAAATTACTCTGTCACCATATCTGTTCAATAGTTAAATTGTAAGCTCAGAATCCATCAGGTACACTGTAGTTACAGTAGTTTTTTGGTATCAAATGCAATTAGTTATATATTTGTGTTATATCTGATTTACCCAGGAAACTGCCTCTAAAGAATGCTTGTCTTTGATGGATTTTAAAATACTTAAAGAGTTAAATAGGAAAAGAAAAAAAAAACACAGACCCAAAATGGCAGCACACAGAATTTCACTATATCTTTTCTTTCTATTAACCAAACATGTAACTGTAAAATCTTTGTGTCTATTTCAGAATTTCAATAAGCCTTTACCTCAGTGTATGCATGTGTGTATGTATGCATACATTTGATATACAGATGTATGTGCATGTCAAATATAAGTATGTATCTCAAAAATGTGTATACAAAAAGCAACAGAGAGTCAAGCATGTTTCATATATATATATATATATATATATATATAGAGAGAGAGAGAGAGAGAGAGAGAGAGAGAGAGAGAGACAGAGAGAGAGAGAGAGTAATGTACAACACATACACACATACAGATAGGGAGAAAGATTGAGAGAGAGAGAGGACGAGAAAAGGAAGGAGGAAGGGAGAGAGAGAGAGAGAGAGAGAGAGAGAGAGAGAGAGAGAGAGAGAGATTGTATATAACCCATGGTGGATATCACTTTTAGCCCAGACTGGCAATGAATTTGCAAATTAGTCCTTCTGCTTCAACACTCCTAATGCTAGATTTATAGATTAACAGGTATGAGACACACACCTAACTCAGTATTTTTTTTTCTGTTTAGAGACAGAGTTTCATATAACTCAGACTTGCCTCAAACGTGCTAAATAGTTGAAGATGAACTTGAACTTGTGATTCTCCCTGTGTGCCCACTCATATAGTCATGGGATGATTCAGGGCTTCATACATACAAGGCAAACACTGTACCAAATGAACATCATTCTAGCCCTATTTTTCCTCAGTTATAAAATGATTGTTTTTTAAGTATTTACACATAAAATGGCTGTCTTCATGTCTTTTCTGCTAAACTGTTAGGTAAGATTTTCCAAAACTTTGATTTAAATTATTCACAGTGATTATGGCTGCATGCACAAGACCAGTACCAACCTTGGCCACACAAAATCCCAGCATAGAGGGAGGGAGGTGGGCAGGGAACTCTATCAGCTGAGTAAATATTGGTATGTGATGGCTGCGGGGAGAGTGAGAGGCAGCTTTTACTTATGTAATCATTGGTAGGTCATACCATACCAGATAGGCCTCGCTCCCCAAACTTGCTGTACAATAGAAACTGGACTAGATGGGGGGGGGGGAGAGAGTAAAATGTTGAGTGGGTGGAGGAATGGGTGATTAGGGGAGGAGTTGTTGGGGTGGTAAATTCATGCAATTTATAGTGTCTGAAATTCTCAGAGACTAACAAAATTAGTTTTCAAAACAATGACATTGTCCATTTCAGAAGAGTATGTTGAGAATTCCGATTTCTTCTGTATTTGACATCAGTACTCAACCCACGTTCTCGGTTATTTATCTTCTTAAAATAATAAATTCTCTTTCTTTTTCTTCTTCTAGGTAACTTTTAAAGCATCCAGACACTCAGTGTCCCCAGATTTAAAATATGTTCTTCTGGCTTATGACGTCAAGCAGGTAAAGGAACTCTTGTTCTTTCTACAGAAATCTTTCTGTGTGGACACTGAGACAGCATTCATGGTTATATTGAGAACAGCTTGGACATGTGGAGTCTGCTTTGGGAAAGAGATGGCTGAAGGCAGCACGGTTGACTAGTCAATAACTAGAACAAACTGTCAAGCGACAGTGACAAATGCATTAGCTTTTAGGAAATGTGACAGAGGCGTGCTTGTTTTCAGGAGAAGCCCATCAGCATCCATGGAAGTGTCTCGCGTGTATGTAGGTCAGAGACTTTTCTACTAGCTGTGTTCTGAGCTCAGTGTATACACAAGAAGAATACTGTTTGAAATAATGGATAGCACATGCTTTGCTGGTGTGTTTAAAGTTTTTCTTGTGTGTGTGTGTGTGTGTGTGTGTGTGTGTGTGTGTGTGTTAGCATCTATGTTTTACAGAATAATGGTCAGAGGAGAACTCGAAATAGATGGTTTTCTTTCTACCATCTGGGTTCTGGAGACTGAGGTCAACAGTCCTAGTGACAAGTGTCTTTACTCACTGAGCCATATTGCTAAGCCAGGATTTCTTTTTATGTTTTATGGATATATTGCAGAATCCGTAAATTATTATTTGTGGCAAGTGGGGACATTCTCATTCTGAGTAATTTCGCCAACTGGTGGTAATTGTGTGTGTGTGTGTGTGTGTGTGTGTGTGTGTGTGAAAACACCTACGTATAATTTATAAAAAGGCAGGCATGTACATTCCAGCGAGCACATATGAAGGTGAGAAACAGTATCTGTGATAGTCCTCAACTTCCAACTTGTGTAATACAGGATCTCTTTGCTATTTTTCTGCCTCCATATGCCAGACTTATGGTCTGTGAGCTTTTGTGGATGCTCCTCTCCCCATTTACATAGAAGCAACAGAATCCCAGACCTTGTATTATGGGTCTTGGTTTAGCCAAGGTTCTGAGGATTCAAGCTCAGGTTTTCACAGCCAGTACTTTTGCACACTGAGTCATTTCTCCAGCACCGTTGATGCTTTTGAGTCTTAGCTATGTAATCTCAGAAAATAACCAAAGCAGGACAACAAAAGAAATAAAGTTTTAGCAAACACAATGTTCGTGTCTCTGTCACTGCTTCGTTATTCTTCTCCCGCTGCAGAGCACAATTAGAACATACATATGGCAAGTAGGCATTTTGTACATAGGTATAATTTCCACAGCTAAAAATCAGAGTAAGTGTTAAAAGGCAATTCAGAACATTAGCTTCTGTAGAGAATAAATGATAGGAGATTATTCAAGGAAGTTTTATGAGCTTTAGGACAGACAATAAAAATTTATGGAGTTAAGGCAGGAAGCCTCATATAATGCATCAAAAGACTCCAAACACATGATATTTCACAGTTCAGAACACTTGATGTTCAATGTGTTAGCCTTTTGGAGTGTACATCTTGTGTCTCTTTAAGGCTTATGCTTTTACTAAAAGTAATGTGTTCTGAAAAAGATGGTGAGATTGTCATTACAGGTTTATGTTCCTATTCAGTGTCTTTGTGTTTTTGCTTAATTGTTGCTCTCCCAGTACTTTCCTCAGTTTCAGATTTTGTAAACAACATGTTACAATAAGAAAAACATCTTTTATATGTGAAAAATATTAAAATATACTAGAAGGTCGTAAATTAATGTTACCTGGAGGAATTAAAATTTGAATTGCCATTTAAAAAATATAATGAAATTTTATTTTTTGGTTATATGTTTGGCACGAGTAGCATGTGTGTGTGTGTGTGTGTGTGTGTGTGTGTGTGTATGCATATGCATGGTACATGTGTTTCAGTCAGATGTCAGTTTTAGGAATTGCTTCTCTGATTCTATTATGTAGGTCTGAAATATGAGAGTCATATCATCAAGTTTGGTGGCAAATACCTTTACACACTGATCCATTTTGCTGACCCAAGGGCCATTGATATGTTAGCATGAGGTAAAAGTCATTGCAATCAAGACTAGAACTATCAACGAGATGAGCACTCATAGCAACAAGAAGACATCTAGAACACAGTAGTGGGTCTTTTGAATGTAGCAGGTGAGTTATGGAAAGAGGGGTAGAGCAGTCTGGCAGATAAATTATAGTCTTTTCCACAAACGGTGATGGAATGAATAGATATCCACAGTCAGGAAGAAAACAAGGGAGCAGCAAGAAGGATCAATGGGTAAGTGTGCTTTCCACCAAGACTGATGATCTGAATTTGAGCCCCAAGACCATATATAGGGGAAGGGAACTGGCTCTTACCAGTTTTTCTCTGACTTCTACGTGTATATTGTCATCTGCACTGATGTGCCCCCAAACACACATAAATACAAAAAATAAAATGTACTAAAAGCTTTTAAAATAGAAATGAGAAAGGGAGACAGAGAGGGAAGACGGCAAAAGGAATAGATCAGAACATAATAGAATAAAAATATCACCTACACTAACCTTATTCTCATCTCTTTCACAAAATCAGAACTAATTCAGAGTGAAACCAAATATAAATGTAAATGTATAGAACCAGGTAAAGAAACAGGAAATTTGCCCCAAATTGTATTTAGTGTCTAAGACTAAGGAAAATTTCCTTATATAATACACTAGAAGTGAAGTCTATGGAATTGGAAACTGTTGGTCTGTGCAAAGGTGCAGTAGGATAGTAAAATTTCAAACTAGAGCCTGTGAGAAATATTTGCAATAACATATTTAGCGAAGGATTCATGTGGTAGCTTGAATGAGAGAGGTCCCCCACAGGCTTGGGTATTTGAACACTTAGTCCACAGTTGGTGTTGCTATTTGGAAAGGCTTAGGGGGTCTGGCCTTGTGAGAGGAATTATGTGTGTTACTGGGGATAGGATTTGAGAATTTATAACTTAGTCTCCCTTCAGTTTGCTCTTTCTGCTTTGTGCTTAGGTTAAGATGTATATTATAGCTTTCTGCTCTAGCTGCTATGCCTAATGCCTGCTGCCATGCTTCCCCACCATTATGGTCACTTATCCTTCTTTATTTTTTATTTATTAAAATTTTCTGCCTCCTCCCATCACTCCATTTCCTTCCCACTGTCTCCACTCTCCCTCCTCCTCCCTCTCCAGTCCTAAGAAAAGTCAGAGTGCCCTGCCCTGTGGGAAGTCCAAGGCCCTCTCCCCTCCATCCAGATCTAGGAAGGTGTGCATCAAAAGAGATTAGGCTCCCCAAAAGCCAGTACATGCAGTAGAATTAAAACCCGGTGCCATTATCATTGGCTTCTCCGTGCACCCTCATTGTCAGCCACATTCAGAGAGTCCGGTTTGTTCAGTCCCAGTCAAGCTGGCCTTGGTGAGCTCCCATTATATCAGTCCCACCATCTCCGTGTGTGGACGCACCCCTCGCAGCCCTGACTTCCTTGCTCATGTTCTCCCTCCATTTGCTCTTCATCTGTGCTTTGGGAGCTCAGTCCAGCGCTCCGATGTGAGTCTCTGTCTCTATCTCCATCCATGGCCAGATGAAGGCTCTATGATGATATGCAAGATATTCATCAGTGTGGCTATGGGAAAAGGCCAGTTCAGGCACCCTCTTCTCTTCTGCCCAAGGACCTAGCTGGGGAAATTTCCTTGGACACCTGGGAACCTCTCTAGAGTCAAGTCTCTTGCCAACCCTAAAATGGTTCCCTTAGTTAAGATATCTCCTTCCCTTCCTCCATCTCAGCCATTCCATTCCTCCAAGCTCTCCCCGATCCTGCCCTTCTCTTTTCTCTCTCCCCATCTCCCCTTCCCCCCAAATCCCTAACCCCCGTGCTCCTAACTTTTGCCTGGCAATCTTGTCTACTTCCAATATCCAGAAGGATAAATATATGTTTTTTTTCCTTTGGGTTAACCTTTTTATTTAGCTTCTCTATGATCACAAACTATAGGCTCAATGTCCTTTGTTTATGGCTAGAATCCACTTATGAGTGAGTACATACCATATTCCTGTTTTTGGGTCTGGGTTATCTCACTCAGTAAAGTGTTTTCTATTTTCATCCATTTCATACAAAATTCAAGATGTCATTGTTTTTTTACTGCTGAGTAGAACTCTAAAGTGTATATGTGTCACACAGCCACTTTGGAAATCAGTGTGGTGGTTTCTCAGGAAATTGATAATCAACCTACCTCAGGATCCAGCAATACCACTCTTGGGAA
The DNA here is from genome assembly GCF_982192425.1 of Myodes glareolus. NCBI lineage: Eukaryota > Metazoa > Chordata > Mammalia > Rodentia > Cricetidae > Myodes > Myodes glareolus. The sequence continues at coordinate 100,802,594 of NC_142030.1, forward strand.
TATACCCAAGAGATGCCCAATCATACTACAAAAGCATTTGTTCAACTATGTTCATACCAGCACTATTTGTAATAGACAGAAGCTGGAAACAACCTAGGGACACCTCAATAGAAGAATGGATAAATAAAGTACAACACATATTCACTTATCCTTCTTAACCATAGTCATATAAATGCTTTCTTTCTTAAGTTGTTTTTGATCACGCTGTTTTATCACAGCAACATGAATGTGACTAATACAAGCCACAGATGTAAAGCATTCTCAGAATGTAATATTTAAGAACAGAGGGAAAATAACTATATGAAAAGAAAAGGAACCCACACCGGAAAAGGATTCATGAGAGATGTTCTCCACATTTCAGTCTTTAGTACTAGTAGAACCCACTCAAAACCAAAACTAACATCTCTCACCACATATCTATAAAAATGGATCAATTATTAAAAAAGAACCACAGTGTTAACACTGAATTGTAGCAGCACAGAGAGAAATTAGATCACTCCAATATTGTTGCTAGGCTTGTGTATGAGGGTATTGATGGTGGTGTCTATAACAACTAAACTTGTGCTACTATACAACCTAGCAAGTGCACGCTATGGTAGTTTTTCCAGTGACATGAAACTTAGGTTCACATCAAGCTGTTTATTCACATACTTACAGTAGTATTTAGCTGTTTCCTATTTTCATTTGCCTGGTTGTATGATTGTTTATTTTTCGTCTTAATAATGTTTGACATAAGATCGTATTATATAGCCCAGGCTTGCCTTGAAATTCTATAGTTTTATTTTTAATTATTACTTGAGGGACCTAAATACAGTTCAGTCCATAGAGTACTCTACTAGCATACATAAATTCTGGTATTTAATCAACACCTACCACATAAATGAAGCATGATGGTGCAGGCTTGCAATTCCCAATTTTCGGGAGGTAGAGGAAGGAGGAACCAGACTTTAAGGTTCTTGGCAACAAAGAGATTTAGAACCAAGACTGGCATATATGAGACCCTGTTTGTTACCTTAAGCAATCCAGATGTTATTTCATTGGTGAATGGATAAATAGTTGCAAATTCATAAAATAGTACACAACTCATAAATATAAAGGAAATTGATTTGATACATGCAAGAAAGGCATGACTGTCCAGGCTTACAAATGAGTTTTTAAAAAGCAGTCCACAAATCTTCTGAGTATGTCATTTTGGTGTTAAGAAAATTGAATACAAAGTCCTAAGTTTCTCTCTCTCTCTCTCTTCTCTCTCTCTCTCTCTCTCTCTCTCTCTCTCTCTCTCTCTCTCTCGTATTATTTTTTCTTAAATCTCTGACTTGTATAACCACGTTTTCTGTATGAAACTCAACCCTGATCTGGCCACTTTTTTTTCTTCTAAGTTTCTGCTTATTCTGCCATATTATATTTCTATACGGGGCAGATAATTTCTCAGTGGGTAAAGGTACCTAACACCAAGCCTGATAACCCGAGTTCAATCCTCTGGACCCACATATTAGAGGGAAAGAGCAGAAGTGTCATCTTAATTCTACACACATGCTATGAAAGTCATAGACTCACACACATACACGTGTGCCTCCATAATCATGTACACTAAAAGACATAAATAGAATGTAACTAGAGGACACAGGTGAGCCAGCCCTGAGGGTATGAGAGTAGAAGAGCTGCTTTTGGCCCCCTTGTCTGCCAAGTGGTAGTGAGTGTGAGAGTAAGATGTCCTTTGTCTCTCACCCCTACCACATGTGTAACATGAGAAGGCCGGGCCTGCTTGTTGGGGGTTTTCTGTTTCGCCCCATCCTACAGCTATTTAGTCCCAGAGAAAAATCATATTCAGATCTCTATAAGTTATAAAGCTGATTGGTCCATTAGGTCAGGCTACATATTAGCTAACTCTTACATCTTGATTAACCCATTTTTCTGATCTATTTTAGCCATGTGGCTCAGTACCTTTTTCAGTGGGGCAGCTCACATCCTGCTGCTTCAGTGATCTGGGCAGGAGTGGGAGGAATCAATTTTCTCCTCCCCAGAATTCTCCTGCTCTCCTTGCATCGTTTCCACTTCCTGTCTGACTTTCCCACCTACACCTCCTGGCTGGCCAATTAACGTTTATTTGAAACATGACTGACAGAATACAGACAATTCTCCCACACCATTATTGCCCCACTATCCTGGCCCTGAGGCCATGAGAGCAGCAAAGCTGTCCCTGCCCCTGATCAACTGCAGCACTCAGGAGAGCGGCCCTCACCTGGGCAATAAGGTAGATCTGTTCCTGGTGGTGTAGGTGTGGGGGAGCTGGCCCTGAGGGAATAAAAACAGGAGAACCAGCCCACCCTTCATTCCTTGCTGTAAATAGTGAACTAGCAGGGAAATGCTGGAGGGCTGGTAGTGAGTATAAGGGAGAGCTGATGAACTGACCAACCCTGCAACCACCCAGGCCCAACCATGGCTATGAGTTGTTCTACCCCAACATCCAATCCATCTAAGATCTGCTGAAAAATGTGAAGGAACCAGTCCTGTAAATCCAAAACTGTAGGATCTCTGCAACAACAAGGCAACAACAGGGTATCCAAGAGAAGTCCCAGTGAGGACCCATTGTCAATAGTGTAGCAGAAATCAGAGGCCTCAAACCAAACCAACGAACACTTGCAAGTGAAGGTATATGGTCTAAAGGATGTACTGTGTGACTCACTGTGTCACGCTTCAGCTTCCACGATGAGATCTCTCTCTTTCTTTTCTTTTAAATTTTATTTTATTTTATTTTTTTGGGGGGTGTATGTTGTAAGGGCATAGGGCAGATGCAAAAATATGGGGAGATGAATGGGATTAAAATGCATGATGTGAAAGCCACAAAAAGCAAATAGGTTTTTTTTTTTTTTTTTTGCAAATAGTTTTTAAAATGTAACTAGAATCACATTTGACAGAATGGCTCATGTTTTGATTTTAGAAGAAAATATTTGCTTATATTCAGAATTTCCATGCTGAAATATTTATTGGCATGTAAAATATAGCAAAGAACTTTTCCTCACATATGTTGTGCATTATGTGAGCCTTAATTCTAAGGTAAACATGTCTACATCACCATCACCTGGACTAAGAAAGCAAAGATTTGCCAAATGCATGTCCAACCACTTGTATGGGACATCACTGTGCAAATTTTACTGCTTAGCTTTGATGGTTTTGTAGGTTTTTACTCTTTTTTGTCAAAAGTTACACAGAACTTACCCATGACTTTCAGAAATTCAGTGATAAATTGTTCTTTCTTACTACTGTGTCCTATACTACACTCTATATCATGACTGATCCACTCCACTGCTGATCAAAGCTGTAAAAGCTGTCCATGAGTAACATACAGTGTTGATTAAAGGATTTTCTTTTCTCTCCCTCTTTCCTGTGTGTGATCCTGCTTTTTTTCTAAATCTATCAAAATAAGTTTACACAGGACAGCAAACTGCTATGGAAATGGTTTCATCACTGTAAACACCATGAAGCTCCCATAACTTGATACCATTTTCTAAGGAGGGGCAGGCTCAGAGATGTTAACCACCTCATTCTTAGGCTCTGCTTTGGTAGGGTTGGATACATTCTTCTAGTTGCAGATGTCCCAGTTCTTCTATCACACGATTCTTGTCTAAGAACCATCAAGGATTAACCTGTGTTTGGGTATAATCATTATCACAATTACTCACATTTATTTTGAACTGAATTCTAACCAATTAAAGCAATGCAACTTCTATTCCATATGTTATATATTTTAATTTCTTTTGTATTTTGTTTGTGTGTGAATTCATATGTGTGCTGCAATGCACGAGTGGAAGACAGACAAGAGCTTGCAAGAATTAGCTTTTGTTTACCACGTGGGATGGGGGGGTAAGCTCAGGTTGGCTGGCTTGGTGGCAATCACTTTTTCCTGCTAAGCCATCTTTCAGACTGAGGTATATATTGTTTTCGATACTCAAGTGGCATCTGTGATATTTCTCCAGGCTTAGTGATTCTGCATCTTCATGTTTTAAATTATTTCTTAAACAGTATCTGTCTAAGTGACACATGGATACATTTAGATGACATCAAATTGAAAATATTTTAAAGGATTTAAAATGCATTTAAAATATTTTAAATGCAATATTTTATTGCATTTTAGTGTGGGTATGTGAATGTGCTTGTGTGTGTGTGCTTGTATATGTGCACACAATTATGTGCAATCCAAAGGACAACTTTCAAGATTTCTGCTTCCAAAACTGGGTTGCCGGAATTGCATTTGCATTAATACACTTGGTAGTAAGGATCTTTATCCACTGAGCTATCTGCTCAGACCTAGAAATGTTTTTAAAGTAGAAACAAAACTTTCCAGTATCACTAACCTTGATCTAATTCAAGTTTTCTGAGAGGAATATTGGTGGTTAAAAATCATTTTTCTGCCAGATGTCTGTCTCTTGGTTACTTGGAATCTGTGTATTAATAGTTTGAATCCACATTTCTGTCAGCAGCTGACAACAATGAGATTTTGGATCATTTGGTTTATTCAGCATGTGGATTCTTATGTCATCTTTGAACACTCTTCAATATTTTGTACATAATATATTATAAAGATAAACATAAATTGAAACAATTATTTTTAAAACTGTTTTTTTCCTAATTTATGGATTTTTTATTTCATCTGTTTCAAAAAGTATGTTAAGGACTGGAGAGGTAGCTTAGTAGTTGAGAATGCCACTGCTCTTCCAAATGACTGGATTTCGATTCCCAACACTAATGTTAGGTGATTGATAATCACCCATAACTCCCTCTCTAGAGGATCCAACATCCCCTTCTGCAATCTAAGAGCACTGCACTCAAGTGCATACACATGCACACACACACACACACACACACACACACACACACACACATGCCAAAAGTAAGAAAAATTAACTATTGTACATGACAAGAGGACTTTGTTGTTTTACATTGTATGTTTCTTCCTTATTATTTTTTACGTTTGTGGTCAGTCACTAATTAGATGTATTTAGCTGTTTCAGTGTAATTGTAGTGGTCTTTTAAGCATGATGGTGCATAATCTCTGCAAAAATTAGCTCCTTTAGAACACAAAAGGAGAAGCTGGAAGATTCCCTTACATCTGTCTTGTACTGGGAACATATGGTATCTGCATGTGTACATGTGTACAGACATTCATGTGTGCAGTTTACATCTATCTAATACTGGGAACATATGGTATCTGTGTGTGTACATGTATACACGCACTCATGTGTGCAGTTGCACATGGAGTCAACCCTGGTCGACACATTAGTTCTTAGTAGCCATCCATAGTGTTTTGAGATAGTGCCTCTCAGTAGCCTGTGTCTTGCCTATTCTGCTAGGCTGAGTGGTCCTTCTCTTTCTGTTTCCCCAGCTCTGGGATTACAACAGTACATGCATCACATATTTACATGGGTTCCAGTGCTCAAACTTAGACCCTTGTGTGTACAAAGTGAACATTTTATCAATTGAACTGTATTCTTACCTCCAGGAATATAGTACTCCACCTCTGCTGCTTGTGACATGTTACTGTCTGTTCTCCACACTCCATGCTCTACAGAGTGGATTTGATGTTCTCTAGATTTGGCTGCATCCACACTATACTGTAGGTCCATAGACAAAGTCCTCTTTATGATAAATATCTATTTTAACTATGAAGTAATCGCTGTAAAATGAATCAGGCACGCACTACTGCTTGAAAAAGTAACTCTTCTCTAGTGAATTATCTAATTAAATTATGTGTCTTAATACCTCAGTGCTTTATAATTACGCAGACATCTTCAAGAAGTCTGTGGGAGCACAGTCTGGCCATGGGATTGTCTAAGCCATTAAGCTTCATACATTTGAGCTGTACTGCTATTTTGACTAATACTATTAATGATAAACTTATAGATAGACCTGGGAAGTGGCTCAGTGGATTATAGCATTTTCTTTACAAGTATTAAGACCCAAGTTTTGACACCCAGCACTCACTTAGACAGTCAGGCATAGCTATGTATCTGCTTTTAACCTCAGTGTTCAGGAGTGGAAGTAGAGACAGGATGATGACAGGGCTTGCCGGCTGCCAGTTTTAGTGAGATACTGTCTCAAGAGAATAAGGTAGAGAGTGATGGAGCAGGACGCCTAATGGTTCCTGATATACACAGACTCAACCCCCTGCACATGCATGTGTGCATACACAGACACATGCAAAAGCACACAATAAACAGTTTTGCAGATTGCAGACTAGATTAATGAGTATATTCTTATAAATGGGACAGTTTATTCATCCTGCTGTCTTCCCTGTCTTGTTTGTAGCTGCTACTGCTAAATTGATTGTCTAGTAAACACTCTTCTTATTGAAGCAAGGTTATAAGGCAGGAGCAAAATTAGTATAAATTATATACACACCTACATGTGTATAATTTATAGCTATACAAAAGAATGTAGAAAAGGAAGGGGTGCAGGGGGAATTTGAAGAAGAACACTGGAAACTTCTGCATTTTGTAAAATAGCTATTCATATATCCATAGTTTTATCACAAATGTAACCACCTAACATGAAATTGCCATTTTCCAAAATGTTTATTACATTTACTCGTTTAATTTTTTTGCTTGTATGTGTGCAATCATGCAGATCATATTGCATGTGTGTAAGTAAAAAGACAGCTTGTAGGAGTCTGTTTTCTCCTTCTACCATGTGGGTTTGATTATTGAACCTGAGGCATCATACTTGTCAGTAATTTTCTTTACCCATTGATCCATCTTGCTAGTCTGGTTCTGTTTTTTATGCTTAATGCATATGTGGGCAATATGAAAATGATCTGCTTATACAGCTTTGCATATGCTACAATATTCAGGTGATTTGATATAGGAATTGCTATAACAGGCATCTTCATAGGTAAACATATGGATATTGGTCTTAGTTGAATAAATCCCTGACGTGTGTGTATTTATGTGTATCAGTAAACTTGTACTTATGTACACCCACTCATGCTGTGTGTTTGTGTGTGTGTGCACACATATGTGTGTGTTATACATACACATAAGCATGTTTAGGGCAGTGGTTCAAATTATTTATGAAGAAAGAGTTTCTGACTGAACCTAGAAATCTCCAGTTATGGTAGACTATCATGGAGAACCAGGGACTTGCCTGTCTCTACTTTCCTGAGTGCCGTAATTCCATATTTTATACCACCATACCCAGCTTTTTACATGAATTCCAGGAATAAAAACTGTAGCTTTCACATTTTCAAGGAAGTGTTTTACTGATTGAGCCATCATTAAAGTTGCTCTGATCACAGAAGTTTTAGTAAATGAATATAATTCATTAGTGGAAGGAAACACATTCTTTGTGTCCCAAGTTTCCTAGTGCACACACTGTTCATCTATGATTCATTTTTAACACAGATCACTTTAAAGTAACAGAGGACACAACAAAACATACATGGCTATCACCATATAAAATAGAACTGCTCTGGCTGCCCAGTACTAACAAGACAGTAATTTGTTGTTTGTGGGCTTTTGTTGTGGCATTCTTGAAGGGGTTGGCTTTGGAGGGCCAGCATGGTATACTCTCTGTGACTGGTGGCAGAGATGGCAGCTGTGTCCATGGTGTGCCTTGACTGGGCTGAAGCGAGGACGTCTGCACTTCTTCCCTTACATAGTTGACAAGCAGAACTGGATGGCAGCCCAGAGTCTCAGTGGTTTTCATGTGAGCCTCTCCATGGGCCACTTGAGTGCCCACATGGCATGACATCTGGCTTCCTCCAGAGTGGCGATTTGACAGAGTCAGGTGGACTCTGCAGTGCCTTAAAAAATATTAAAACTTAAAACTCATCAATTATTTTTTCCATTGAACCTTATCACATGGGAACAGCTGTACTTCCAGGTGGGAAATGTTATTTAAAGGCATACAAGTAAGGGATGAGAGTCATTTGCGGCTCTTTTGGCCATCACCCAATTGGTGACAGAGTGGTTGAACTGTATAAAGACTCAGTACAATAAACCATGTGATTACTATGTCACTGGCCAAGCAGATATGATGGTATTTTAGAGAAATGCTGATATCTTTCAATCTGACCAACAGACTTTTGAAACAATGAACTCAAGAAATGAGAATTTCTCCAGAAATTTTATACTAAAAGATGGAAAAGCTTTCAGTCATGGGGAGTATTTTTTCCCAAAATGAGATTTACAGATGTTAGACAACCTTAGAGAATGAGACTGAAGCCCAAACAATAACGAGTCAGTAGTGTGTGGAACCACACCTAGACAAGAACTGCTTAAATGTGCACATCACTAATCATTATTTAAAGCTTGGTATCACTGCAGGACTCCAAAGATGGACTTTGAGGGTCACTGGATTTCTTTGTTTCTCTTGCCAATGTGACCATATTAAATAAAATCTCCATTTTATCATATTTTTTTTTACTGTTACTTTGCCGATTTTGTGTGTGTGTGTGTGTGTGTGTGTGTACATGTGTTTCTCTGTGGTTTTGTGCATGTGAGAAGTGTCAATGAAAGCCAGAAGAGGGCATTGGATCCTACTGTGCTGGAGCTACAGGCAGTTGTAGCCCTATCTGTGTGCTTGGAGTTGTACTGAGCTTCTCTGAAATAATACAATATTAACTGTCAAGACAGCTCTCAGCAGAACTTACCTATTTTAATTGGCTCCTCAAGGACAAGTTCCCAGTCTGTGCTTCTCGGAAACCAGAGTGTTACCACAAGTTGGGTAACACCTGCAAAGTATACTATGGGATAATGCTCTTATAAACTGTAAAGATTTGTCACTTGTACTAGTTTAATAAAATGCTGATTGACCAGTAGCCAGACTGGAAGTATAAGCAGTTACCAGACAAGGAGAATTCTGCGAAGAGAAAGCAAAATGAGAATGCTTTACTGAGAAAAGGTACCAAGTCATGAGGCTAAACAGAGATAGGAACTATGGGTTAATTTAAGTTGTAAGAGCTAGTTAATAATGAGCCTGAGCCAAGAGGTCAAACATCTTATAATTAATATAAGCCACTGTGTGTTTCTTTGAGACCAAATAGCTTCAGGATCAGGCTGAGCAGTCACAAACAGAGAATGTGTTTGGTGTGCATGAGGACAATGGCTTTTCCAGCATAGACTGGTGCTGTTTTCACAGTGGTGTGTGTGTGTGTGTGTGTGTGTGTGTGTGTGTGTAGGGTGGAAATGCTGACATTAGTTTAAATAAAAAAAGGCATATCACAGGATTGAAGGAGAGGTGATTTAGTGGAATATAGAATTGATAACATTTGTAATTGAAAAGTGGTAGTTCAGGCCGAGTTAATAGTGAAAAGCTTGTGGTCTGAAGTTCAAGAGTGACACTGAACCAGGTTTTTCTCTTTGCACAAGATACTTATTAGAAGCAATAGTAATGCCTCCAAGGAGGAGGCACACAGCAGCATGACAGGAAGTTCAGGAAAGCTCAGGCCTATGTAACAGAGAGGTTAGCAGGAGACTGAGAGTTTCCCTGTTATGGTCCACAGCTGATTGCTGCTGCTGGTAACCAGTGGTGCTGAGCTATAACAGCCATTCCCAGGAGTCAATACGGTGGTTACACAAAAACCTAGAGAAACAAGTTGCTTCAGTTCTGGAAACCAAATTACTGTAGTTACAAAAATTGTCACAGTTCAACAAAATAGTGCTTTTTAAAGTTAACACATTCCAGAAGTTTTCACCTGATAGTCCAACTCTATTAAACCAGACACCAAGGTGGAAAAGAAATGAGGCCCAGGATAAATTGTAATTTGGCTTTGAGGCTGCAGCATTCCAACCACTCCACAGTGGCTGAAGTTCTCATCAGGTCCTCAGCCTGGAAGGTGGTTCAGTGGAGGGTGTGCATCTATCCCGGAACTTTGGATCACAGAGCCTTCAGTCTAGAGGCTGCAGAGAATAGGAAGAATATGAACTTTTCATTGCACAAATAAAACTTTTCTCATACAACTATTTCTGGTGCAGGTTGCACACCTGCTGAGATTTCCAGTGTCCTGTATCCTTGGACAAAGAACTGGACCAGAGACACGTGAACGGTGATAGAAATAGAAATAGTGCATTAGAAAGGAGAAAGGCACTCCTGAGGGTGGAGCGGACACAGACCTGAGACCTGAGAAAAGGGAGAGGCTCTGATGACTCATCACCTCCTGTGAGGAGCCTTCTCCTGTAGGAGTAGATGGGGGCATTGTTTCAGCATGCTCAGTTTGGTCACATGTAACCCCACTGGGAAGAGATTTCCAGGGCTTCTTCCATCTGATTTCTTTCCTGTGTTAGATCTTATCCTCACCCTACTCTGCCATCACAAAAGAGCAGCAGGAAGGTGGGTTCCACACAAGAAAGACATCTCTAACATTGCCTCTGTACTCTATGTGGATGTGGCTGTCCTACTGTGTTATTTCTAATGCAGATTGATACCTGCCCATGCCAAGTGCAGGACAAGGGAGTCTTGAGCCTCCATGATCCTAACATACGCCTGGGGAGAAAGCTATGCCTTTGCAACTAAGCTGTCAAGTTTGAAATCCTACAGATCCTATAATTCATGCCACAGTGTTTAGTCAGAAAGGACAGCTTGTTCTCTTTAGTTGTGGCCATCATGAAGAACATCAAATACAGAATAACATGTTCTAAATGACTGGGATAATAGTAATGCTTAGTGTAAATGGAAAACCTCAATTAAAACACAAAATAATACAGAATGTGGGTACATGGTAAAAAAATCCTTGAGCCATATTTTCTGATTATACCAGCACACTACTGTTTGGACTCTTAATTGGTGTTAACACTAATTAATTTTTCCATTGCTTTGGTATTGCCTTTTAAGAAAGTAAACAGTTAAAGACTGTGTTAAGGAAATAGCTAATTTGCAGGTAGTAATGTAGCATGGAGGGCATCTTCATTAGTAAATGGAGAAATCCTCAATTTTTCTCAGGAAAGAGGGGTGAATAATATAAATAGAGTCATAATGTCAATGTATTTTTAAATCCCTCAATTGTAAAATGACCAGTTTTTTTATATAAAAAAATTTTTACTTTGGGATTTTGGAAGTATAGTGGGCAGAGCATGGGGTTTGCTTTTGCTTGTGCATTGTTCATATGAATAGTGGGGTTTGCTCATGTGCCCCTGTAAAACCAGCTATATGGAGGAGGGAAACTGGTGGGCTTTCAGCCTGCTAGCCTAGCTCAAGTTTCAGTGAGAGATCCTTTCTCAAGGGAATAGGAAGAGAATGACAGAGAACAATACCCAGAGTCCTTTTGTGGGTTCTTCACACAGGTAGAGGCTCCAGCAAATGCCCCTCACCACACTCACACACAGAAAGAGAAAGAATGAGTGGGGGGTGGAGGAAAGGAGGAGAGAAGAGAAAAGAGGAGAGGAGAGGAGAGGAGAGGGGAAGGGGGGGAGCGAGAAAGGAAAGGAGAAGAGAGGAGGGAAGTGAAAGGAAAGGGGGCAGAGTAGAGGAGGGGAGAGAAGAGAGGAAAGGAGGAGAGGGAGTGTGGGCTAGATGGCTCACATGTTAAGAGTACTTGCTGCTCCTACAGAAATTCCAGGCCTGGCCCCCAGCACCCAGGTCAGGGGAGAGGTAGCTCACACCTGTCCCTCCAGCTTCAGGGAATCTTCTGTTCTCTTTCAGGCCTCCTTAAGGCAACTTCACTTACCATGCACACAGACACACAGATAACCTCACAAATAAAATAATCTTTAAAATCAATCAAATTCTATTTGGAAAACCAATATTTTTGTTCAGTTATAATAAAATTTTACCTAAAGTGTAGAAGTCTAACCAAGTATCAATTGCACAGTTTGGTTATATTTCATTGTGCTTAATTTAAGTCTGTACACATTCTTCTCACTCTGAGTCACTGAAACCTGGTCCAGGCTATGCCTGGCCCTCGATCTGGGTGATACCTCCTATCAGTGTGACATATATGAAGACTTGAGTCTTCTGTGTGTCATGTGCATAAGTCAGTAACAGGCCTGAATGTAGCTCAGGGGTAGAGCACTGGTCTGGAATGTACAAGGTGTGGGTTCAATCCTCAACACTTGGGATGATGAACTTTAGTGAATAAGGCTAGGGGATGGGCCTAAGTGGAGCTTCCTTCTAAAGGAAGCCTCCAAACATCGGAGATACATCCCAGGCTCAGGATATGATAATGATGTCTGTGTGCCTGTTGACATCATAGAGATACATATGGGTAACTCTTCACATGGAATTGTTCCTTTAACTGCTTTGTGGATCTATAACTAAATTCCTGAATCATGTCTGATTTAAAATGACTTACATTTTTTTCTTTCTGTACCAAAATTATTTTTGTTCATGATATCCAAATTAAAACATCATTGGTCTTTTTCCATACTGTGGTGTAGCTTTGTCAGAATCTGTTTTTATTATAAAGTTAAGGGGAAGATTTCATGTTTTTTTTTCTGACAATTCTAGTTCATCAGTCAATACAATATTATTTCCTCTGAGGGAGGGAACGCTGTTAATAGTTTGCATTATTGAATTTTGCAGATTCAATAATTCAACAAAATAAATAACAGGATGCATGTTTCCTTGTCTAATTTCATGAATTTTGAGCAAAATGAGTTTTACATTTATTGGTATAATGTAAAATAGAGGCTTGCTCCACAAGGCACTGTGAGTGAAAGGGATTTCTAAATGATGTTGTGGATGATGAGGACAATTAGAAGTTTATGATCTGACTTTTATATTATGGTGGAACAAAGGTAAATTTAGTTATGAAGTGATAAGACATCTGTGTTTTTAGAAAAATACTTCACACCATTATGCTGCAACACAGAAAACATGCCTCTTCTGATTTGTCACTGTGCTTGAGGGACATTTCCAGCTTTGTCTCCTGTGACTGTCATAGCATCAGAGTTCTGAGAAATGCCTAGATCAAAAGACTGAAGCCTATCTTTATTCTTCTTTCTAAGAAGTTTGCTATAAGGAACACTTCTACCTGGTGTTAATTAATGTATGTATGGTTTTTAGTCTTATTTAATCATTTAGTGATAGAAGCAGAAGTTTTTTACATTTCTTGTGTACAGCTGCCGTACGGAAGATAGTTGAGGGAAACTGTCTACTGTATGGGCAGTTTTAACAATTAGCTCGTTAGTGGTGCCCTGGTATCTCAACCTGTAGAGTGTGAGGCTTAATTTAACCTTTTAATCATTAAATTTTGTAATAAGAAAGCCATATAAATCAAATCAAGCGGATTTTTTTATAACAGGATCAAATCCACAGGTCACAAATGCAAATGGAGACTGTGGGTTGGTTTCCTGGCCACTCAGACCCAAATAATCACATAGAAACTATATTAATTGCAACACTGTTTGGCCTATTGCTCAGGCATAATTCTAGCTAGCTGTTACATGAAGCTGCAGGGCGATTGGTAAAGAAAAGTCCCCAGACTATCTTGATACAAAATATATAGCTTTAATAAACAGAAGTAAGACTTACAACAGCTTACACCAGAAACCAACCGATCCGTCCAGACGCAGGAGCCAGGCGAAAAGAGGGCTAGCGGAGCGCGTTTGCAAGGTTTATAGGCAGGCTTTTGCCTGAGGGCAGCACGCCCCGAAAACAGAATATGATTGGCTGAACTCCCCTATCAGTTACATCTTAAATTAACCCATTTGTATTAATCTGTGTAACACCACATGTCTGTGGACTATCGGTAAGGTTCCGGTGTCTTTCTCCATCCTCAGCTACATAGAATCTGCCTGACTCTACCTTCTCTCTCCCTGTATTCAGTTTAGTTTTTCTGCCTATTTCTATTCTGCTCTGCCATAGGCC